>NC_135699.1:17148950-17335570 GCF_964276395.1 Gasterosteus aculeatus
GAGGAGAGCGAGCGAGAGCTCGTGGAGTCCGAGGGACGGAGGACGCGACGCTTCCCGTCGCCGTTGCCGCCGCCGCCGCTTCCCGTCGGGGGAAAACCGGGAGAATAAAAACAAATGATGACGTGACCGCAGAGAGACGCCATTAAAAGGGCCGATGTGAACGGATGGGGGAATTCATCTATTGGAGCGAAAACACCAGAAGGTTTAATCTGTATTTCATTTATTAAAGGATAATAAAAGACACATACTGTTGATTTCCCCTTTTTCACCATTTCAACGGACTTGTTTGTCTGCTTACACACGCGTGTCCTTTCCGTTCTTCTTCTAATTATCATGATTCATTTTTAAATATTTCTGTTATCTTCACCACTTGATTACCCGCCGTCATCACTATTCACATTTTCTCTCACTCGTTAGCGACTGATTTGAAGAAAACACATGCATGTCAGAAGACTCTAATCCATCGGATCGGATCTTCTTCTCTGGAAGATTTGACCACATTTCTTTTCATTCTTTCGCCGTTGTCGACCAGCCCGCCCGAAAGCCCCGAAAGTTTAAAACGACCTTCCGGGGGCCTTAAAAAGACAAAAAGAGCCTCTAAAATGCTTTGCAAACTCTGCTCTTGAAGCAGGCGGCGCTGGAGGAGCTTAACTAACCATCCGGTGAACTCGCCGCGCCGCAGTGGGACCTAAAGCGTCCGCCCGGCAGGACGCAGACGGGTCCCGCCTGCAGCACAGCGTCGCTCCAAGCAACCTCCACCTTAATCCCTCGCAGCTGAATCACCACAGCGGCGGGAACCGGGCAACATGCAAACGGCTCTGAGTGGAAGACGCGGCGGTTCTTGTTCCTCCACGGGAATAATCCCGCGGAACGCAGCTTTCTTTTGCTTGTCCTTTGTTCACTTTATTAGTGCACAGTGGGGAGATTTAAAGGGAAGTGAGAGGAGAGACGAGCGATGACAAGGGTCCAAGAATAATCTATAATAATCTATTATATATAATATAATTTATCTGCATTAATCAGTAAACAGTTTGATCCATCAAGTGTCAGAAACAATTCCACAAAGATTAAATGCCTGAAATCACCAAAGACAAATTACATCAAAACATTCAACTCAACCTTGAATTTCTGCCAGCGTCGCTTAAAAAATGACTTGACACACACACACACACACACACACACAACTTGACAGAAACACAACTCACACTACACAAGGTGGTCACGTAAGGACACCGACTCCCGGGGATGTTAGGAATAAATAAATGATCACACGCGTCCTCGCTGCAGGAAGCAGCGTGCGAGGAACCGACTCTCGCAAGGCTGCCGGCGAATTTTCAAGTTCAGGGCGACATCGCGGCTCTCTGAGCAAACGTCCTCGTCCTCGCCGGCCAAACGCCTACGATCAGAGGAAGCTTTTGTTTGTGCAGATGACGGGACGGCGCACGAACACGCCTTTTAGGTTCGTCATCGGAACTAAACGCGCGAATGTAGCACGTGGCGAGGTGTTAGCTCGCTAGCTAGTTTTCGACGCAGACATTTAGTGTCCAGGTTCTCTTGGGATGACGGTTTGTAACGCGATGACACGGCGCCGCATCAGGAGCACCCCGGCACGTCGCCCCGTGCAGAAGAATCGGCGGCGTGCCGACAGCGGGAAGCGGCCCGTCAATTCACAATAACTCTGCTTCACGCACACGTGGTCGTAGGAACTAAATGGTACGATTCTCATGTGTTATGAATCCAACAGCGATTGTGAGCGCCCACTCATGTGCTCAAAGTAGGGACATTTCCACCTACACATAAGTGAATGAGGCCTGACGTATCCCCCCGTAGATAACGTCTTCGCCGCTTCTATTTAGGTCAGCTGAAGCTAATCAAATAGCTGTTGTCTAACTTAGTGTTGCTTGGAAACAACGGTGACGTAATCTCCTCTGAGCTTCCTCTCCTCAGGTTTCACGGCCTCGCCGACGGGCCGCGGATCCGCTGACGATGAAGATGCGGCTGTGATGAAGTCCTGAACGATGTGGCCTCGGCCCCGCCGGCCTTTCCCCCCCCCCCGTGATTTACGCCACATTCCAGGGAAGTGAGCTCACGGTATCGGAGCGGAATCTGCACAGCGGAGCGGCGGCGGCGGCGCGTCGTAAATATCCCTCTTAAAACAGCTGCACATCGATCTTGTGAAACGTGCCGCATTCCCATTTAAATCAACCGGATTCCCAAATGGCATCAATAAGGGCGGGAACACTTGAGGACGGACCTGAGGGGGGGGGCGGGTGCTTTTAGTGGCGACGGTGAAAGAGCACAAATCAAAGGCAGTCGATGCAGCGGTTTCACCAGATTATAACGATTTCCGCGAGCAGCAAGAATACAGCAGCAGAGACGAACAATTTAACCTGTGTGTCCCTGAGACGGACTGAGACGGCATTTTGAACTAACGACGATGCTGTTATCGGTTATTTTAACCAACTGATTCCTCACGTGATCGGTTACGGGATCAAAGCTGAAGGGACATCTATCAGAAGAAGCCGATGTCCTCCAACCGTCCTCCCGTTCCCTGATCAGGGAGGATCCAACGTTAACGAGGAGGGATCGGGACAAACAGGACGAAGCGCTCCAAAAGCAGAGAGCATGCTGGGTGATGTGATCAGATCCGTGCTGCGGCTGCAGGGTCACGTTCTCGTAATGTAACGTTGAAATATGCAAATGAGGCGTTATCTACGCTAACTTTTTGTACATTTAGGAAACACCTGGATGTGCATTTTATGTTTTGGAATAAAACGCTCTTTCATTTTTTTTTTTTGCTTCCTCCAGTTTTTCCAGGATTTTTTAAAGGATGAAAACGGCTTTTGTGAAATTGAAAATCCTTCAATAAAAGTACAAATATCTTCAAGTCGATGACAACTTAAAATGTTGTCTTGATATTTAGACACTAACGGGGTGGACAAAATAATGGAAACCGCTGTCTAGTTTTAGTGTCAGATCATCAGAATTATCATAACGCTGTTGTGTAATCTCTTCAGGACGGCTCACAGGTCTGACTCACTGTGGGGGGGGGGAGGGTCCTGATAGCCCCCCCCAGCCTGTTAAATGCACTTTAACACCGCTCTCAGCTACACACACACACACACACACCACCCAAATACGCCGTGCGTCGGTCCACCCGCCCACTCCTCCCGTCTCCATCTCACTGGCATGGAAACCAGCACACAGGCGTCTTCTCTGTGGCTGTATGTAAAAAAGAAAGATCTCTCGGCCCTTTGTTCTGCGTTTGTACGTCGCCAGGCGACACTGACACGACACCACGACATCACAAAAGCGCCGCCGACCTGAACTGCTCGTCAAGGTTAAAGGAGCGAAGCGGCAGCAGGTGGATGTTCTGCTCGCGCGAGAAACTACACGATGGTCACAGAAGAAACGCGAGCGACGAGCAACGTTCAGACCTCCACTGCACAACGTGTTGTTCATGTGTTTTTTATGGTGTGCTGTATCACGTATGGGGAAATCAGCGCTCTTCAGTCCTGCAGAACAGGTGTGATTAAAAGTACATGTCCGTTTACCTCGAAAGGGGGGGACGTGATCGATGGGAGTCGAGCGCAGCCGTGATGTAGCACGGCGGAGTCGTATCGTAGTACTCAGGGCCTCTGCCAGCGGGAGAGTATCAGCGTGCCCCCCCCCCCAGAGCCTCTGGAGTCATTCCACCTGATACACATCACCGCTGCTGATGTGGTGCCCGCACAGCTGGAACTCCTCCGGCAGCTTTTAAAAGAGCGCAAATGTTCATCCGGCAGCAGAAATAAGCCGTAAAGGCACCAGAGCTTCCTGGACACGGAGCCACGGTCGCGTTGTCTTTTTACAGCGACGGTGAATCACTCTTCATGTGTCACTTTCTTTGAGGGGAAACGGGATGTTGTTGTTTTTTTTATCCGTCTTTCGGTAATAAAACGCGAGAACAGTTTGACGTCCTCGAGAGAGAGAGAGAGACGAGAGATGAATCCCGACTGTGAGATCGACGCTCTTATTATCATCATTTAAACCAGCACGAGGACTCCGGGGGATCGACGGCGCCCTGACTGACCTTAAGCTGGTTCCTCGTGGTCACCGGAGGACCACTTTCATCCTCTTTAACAGCGAGAATGTCAAATAACATGAAACATGCGAGTGTTTGATCCTCACGCTCAATGCTCCAGTTCAGAATAATTTGTATCATATTGTATCCATGTGTAAGATAATAACGACGATTCATGAATAATTCAGCGCTTTCGCAAAGATCCAGTTGTGTTCTCCTCGTCTTTTCCTGCATGAAACGCAAGCGCGTCTCCTCGTCACGAGGAGGTCCCTCACGTCCTTCTCCTCTTCCCAGCGTGTGATATTAATCTTCACGCCCACTCGTCTCCTCTTCTTCCATTTCTTTTTCTCCTCCTCCTGAAAAGCGTCCAGTAAAACCAGTGTCATCACTCCCACCTCCCCCACTGAAGGAGGGAGGCCAGTACTCGCTGGTATCGGTTGTGGAAATATTCATTCATTATTATTTCCTCTTCGGCCTCTAACGATGAAATTCTCCATAAATGCAAATTCTAACACCGTATTCTTTCCATGAGCCTTCATGTCGACTTCGTTCGGACAGAGCAGCACCTCGTGCGTCTTTGCAGCGGATTCCGAGGTGAACGAATACGAGTTCGCCCATGGACGGTTACTAATGCCGCTTTACTGCTAACACGGTGTCTCATGTCCACATTACAAATCCGGGGTGCGATTGGATAGCTCTGGAGTGGACACATTACTCGGTTTGCACGTTCCCGCGAGGCCGCGGTGCTTCGGGGGGGGCGGGCCGGTCGATACTCGCCATGGCGAGGCTCTCTTTCCGAGCCCGGGGGCCGTCTGCGTCCACCTTTCCCGTCTCCGCCGGTTACGGTGTCGTGTGTCTGGACACTAAAGTACAAAGTTACGCACTTTGATTCTGAAAGGAGTCATCGGCCATTTTGAAAAGACACCAGAAGAGAAAACATGAAAAAGTGACCATTTTATATCAACAGGCCCGAATTACAACCATCACAACATCTTGAAAATAGGCCATGGGAATATTTTCCCATTTGTCAATCACATCTGATTCATCAAAGGGACGTTGTGTTGTTTGCTTGATTATTTTTACCAAAGTAAAAGCTCAGAGTTCTACATCCCACCACCGATTGATGACGTTCACGAAATAAATGTCGACGTCACATCTGAAGTACGGCCGAACTCAAAGAACTGTTTTCATGGAGAATGTGCTTCAACGTTCGGACCTTCAAAATAAAAGAAACTTTGCTTGTAAACGTCCTTCACAAGAACAACGTGCTTTGCACCGAACGAAGAGACAGAACGTTATTTAAAGCGACGTAGCGAGTTCGATGTCTGATATCCGGTGAGCATTCGGTGGGTTTGTGTGCGCGTGTAGTTCAAAGATGCCTAAACTCTGAACATCTGGAGGAATCTGTCCTAATACCTTTCTGTGTAGCTCTCTAAACGCCCCCCCCCCCCCCCCCCCCCCCCTTTGGCCTGCCCAAGGCAGAATGATTAATTTGTGGCTATTGATTTCTCTTCCTGGGCTGAAAGTGTGTGTGAGAGGGAGGGAGGGGGTGAGGTAGCGTGAGAGAGGGTCAGAGAAGCAAAGGGGTGAGGAGGTAGAGACTTGGAGAAGGGGGGGGGGGGAGGGGGGGATACATCCAGTATTCAGTGTGGTGCTTCTCTGCAGTTCTTTTTTTCCTAATCTTTAATGTAGGAAAAAAAAAAGCCAATGGTTGCAGTCTGGATGCGTCAAACCGCCTCCCCTCAGTGTCTCCCCCCCTCCCCCTCCTCTCCCACCCCCCCCTCTCTCTCTCTCTCTCTCTCTGTGGCAATTGGCAATTCACTGAGTGTCCACATGTCATCTTCTGCCCTGCTGCAGCGGTATGTATGGGGGGGGAGAGCGGGGGAGAGCGGGGGAGAAGGGGGGGGAGGCGAGATGGCTCGGCGGATGGAGGCATGTATTCATCCGATTCCCTGTTTCATTTCATCTATGTAAATGCTGCTGGCTATGTTTGCGTCCGTGAGCTCCCCTCCTCCCCCTCCATCCTCCCCCCCTGCATTACCCCCCCATCCTCCCCCCCATCATCCTCCCCCCCATCCCCTCCACTCCCGCCTCTCATATTACAAGCACACAGTTTCCTTCCCAGCCAATTCTTCCCTGCCTCTTTTCATTCCTCCTCCCATTCTTCCCCGAGTCCTTTTCTTCGGTTAAATCCCCAAGTAGCTGCTGAGGAAATTTAATATCACCGCCTCCATTCAAATGACGGGGGGGGGGGGACGGGGGGAGGGGGGGCAGACGAGGAGTCACGGAATGGTCCTTTAATGGTTTTAATTGCGCCTGTACGTGGTTAGCAGGGACGAGCACGTCTCACACCAGCTCAGCGGTGACGCGTGGAGACGAGGGCGACCTACATCTCTCTGTTCCTGAGCGCTCCACACAGTTAATGAGAGGAATTAAATATGAACAGTGATCCGCAAATTTCCATTTTGTCAAGTGACCTTTTTCAAGGGCGCTTACACAGTAGCGGCGAGGGTTGATGAAAGGAATCCATATGCAGCACGACGGCCGCAAATGGAGAGAAATCTTCTAAAAGAGGAGCGTCAATAAACAAGGTCGCTGTTAGTTCTTCGTCTTCGCTTCATGGAACCAATAATTCATTCACAGCCTACAATCTCAAGTACACATAAAGATCATTTATTATTGTATTATGTGCTATTGGGCTAAAAATCTATGGAAAAGATCCATAAAAGCGACAGTGGTTTATCAAACCTGCAATGTGTAAGAAAGCCTCTGAAACACACACACACACACACACACACACACAGTCCATAAATGTGAGGGACGCTGTCTTTAGACGCTTAAAAACAGTGTGGCAAGTAAAAGGCAGAAGTGGGAATTGTGGGTGCAGATACCTTTTATCATTTTTACCTCTGATCGCATTGATAACGGCCGCATTCCATTCAGGTGAGCGACCCCCAGGATATTATTATTTGTTTAGGTTGCTGCTGTTTGAGAGGATAAATGTGCAATAAGACACAAAGACAACAACCCATAAGTGCAACATATGGATCCTCTGCTCTTACAGCCTTGTTCTGGCTATACAATCACACAAGAAAACAGCAGATGTTTGGAGGGGAGGTAAAGGGCAGCAAAGAGAGCAGAATCCCTTCTGGGTAAGTGTCTTTTTTAAAATACTCCAATTTGGTGCATTTTGGAAAATTATTTTTAGCCCTGACATGGGAATTACCTTCTGCACCGGAAGGATAAAAGAAGAAAACATATGAACGATGAAAAAGTACAGTTTTGCCTGCGAAAAGGGACGTTTATTTTGAAAGGGCACTCCGCAGGTCAGCGGGATCTCCATCTCCGACGCCAAGGACCACTGACGGTGGTCACGTGCGGCGGCCGGGTGATTTACAGCATCGCCGCTGTCGTGGCATGACTCGAAAAGGCACGCACACGCAATTCGTGCAGATTACGCGCGCGCAGCGTGAGCGAGGGAAGAAGAACACGTGCATGTGCGGCTCACGTCTGCATGACATCTGCAGGTGGAAGCGTGTTCGTGCGGCCGCGTGTTCTCTGCCGTGATCAGCAGAGACTCCCTGTCCTGGAAAGCGATCTGAGGGAGCAAAGGGGGAAGACACGCTGCTCCTCATCAAACATTCATCCCGTTCCTCAGAAACACAAGAGACGATGAAGGTGAGCGCGCACACACACACACACACACACACACACACACACACACACGGCAAAGAAAAGAGGGGGAGGAGAGAGAGGCAGATGCTCGCCTGGAAATTACATCATCCTCCTCCTCCTCCTCCTCCTCCTCCTCCTCAGCGGCCTTAGCAACACCTCGCCTACATCCGGATGCAGCGATGGAAACAGAGGCGACGTGGTCTGACTGAGTCGCTCTGACCTGCAGACGAAGTTCCGTGTCCAAAGGAGAAGCAGCGGCATCGTCAGCGGGTTCGCTGGATGCTTTTGTCTGAGAATCGATGGCGTGACACCGGGTTTGCATCGCGTCCTGTCGCGCGCCTCTTAAATCATCCTCCTCCTCCTCCATCCTCCTTCAGGTGGAGCGCCGCGCGGCTGCATCCAGCTGGTTCCAGCTGTGAGTGATGGAGGAAGCGGCACATCCGTTTGCTAAGGCTCAGCCACGCGGGAGAAGGTCGCGCTCCTGCCGGGACGTCAGACGACGCGTCAGATCTATTGTTTTAGTTTTTAGCCGGAACACAATCACAATCACCTCGTCACTTTGTGTTGCTTACGGTGTTTCACACGTTGGTGATTACAGGCCAGAGGGAACAACTTTTGAATTGGATGAAGGGACGTAAATATGAGTAAAAAATCCGTTTGAACAGACAGATGAAACAAAATGATGAGACATTTTGAAAAGTGAACACTGTTAATATGCTGGACACATGATGGGTGAAGACGGGGAATAACTATTGGGTGATTATTGTGATTCTTTGGTTGATAATGATCTAAATATGGAGGTGAGGAGGAACACAATCTGTTACTGTCTCTGATTTTCCTTTAAACACATAATCAATCCAGTGAGAACGGCGGTCTGAGGCGACGGCGCCGTCGGCTTTCCTTTGATGCACAGAAAACAGATGCATCACCGGAGGCCCCCGAGTCGTCTGACTGCACCACAAAGCCTCGAGCGCACACTTGAAACACGGACGCACACCTGAGACATCTGGACGGATCTCCTTCATCCCCTCAGACCGGCTGCTTCAACATCACTTCCTCAGATCTGTCTCCTTCCTCCTTGCCCTCTCCTCTATCTCTGGACCTGAAGTGCTCTCTTATCCATCAATGGTGACCCCCCCCCCTCCCAGCTGCAGCTACAGGAACCGTGAGGCCTCCTCCACCCCTTCCAGCGGCTCTCCCACTGGGTGCTGGAGGGCTGGAGGTGAGAACGTCTCTAGTTCCCGCTTATAAAACAGCTTTTGTGTCTAACGAATGAAATTAATCACAAAAAAATTGAGTTTCTCTTGTTTGGTCATTTATACTATTCGACTTCTACTCGACAATTATTTCCACTGGTTAATGTACCAGATACTTTTCTCAACGATTGCGTTCATCTGTTAATCTGTCGGAAAATGTCAATTACCTCAATCTGATTCAACGGCTTCATGTCTTCTTTTGTCCCACGATAAATCCAAAACCACAAAAGATCCATAAGAGGTGTTATTGTGGATGACAATAAATCCCATTCTAGTAAATGCTCCAAAAAATTGGTTAGAAGTTTAATTGCATCTCTACATCAACATATTCCCCTTTTTAATGCCACTTAAAGCATTCAAGATGCAATGAGCTTTTCCTCAGTGGAATGAACGATAATCTTGATACCAAACTGAAACAAACATGATTGGGTTTGATACGGCGGCTCGTCGTTACCGAAACAAAGTTCTTTACTGCAGAACCGTCGCTTTGGCTTCAGAAAGGAGCCAGAAAGTGTTTTAGTGACATGAGTGAACATTAACAAACAAAAAAAAAAAAAGAACAAAAAGGGCAAATCCGCCTGTTCCAGCACGCATTACATCGTCATCACTGGTGCGATCGTGGCTATTAGCATTAGCGGCGACTCGGCCTCCTGCTTCGCTCTGAGGTGATGCAGTGCGTTTGGGCGGTGTTCTGACACAAAGCAAATACGGCGTGACGGATTGCAAATTAACCGCGCCGCGGACACCACCAATTAATCAAAAGGTAGATTGTCGTTCTGTCGCCGCGCGACGGAGGGAAAAGAAAAAAGTAGCAGGCGACTTGCAGCTCCTTCAAGTGAGCGGATTGCATCTGCAGTTAATTATCATTTAGCGGCGGGTCTCTCCGGGATGTTTCCTCGGCCGGTGGAGGGGAACCGAGAGGAGCTCTGCTGCGATGGAATCAGAGATTGGTCTGCTGGTAATTACACTTCCATTGTAAGAGGATCAATTCTGTGTAATCAGAGTGCAATCTCACTGAAAATCGAGTGGTTATTCAAGCCACTTTAACACGGGAACTTTGCATTTTCCAGGGTAACATATTTGTAGATGCGGCAGCAAAGAGGAAACGCCGGGAACACTGGATTCTGCTGCTCTCGACCTTTGACCTTTGACCTCTGCAGTTGCTACTGGTCAAACTGTATTTGGTGTTCCTCCTTCATACACTTAAGATGTTTCCAGTCGTAATGCTAAGCTAAGCTAGGTGGCTGCTGGCTGTTTAGCTTCACATCCGCACTGAGAAGAATCAATACGTGAGTCCAAACCACCACAACGAAGCTTAATAACTGTATTCCCGAACTTCTGGATGGATTACTGCAGAGCTTAATGTTTTCATCGCTCACTCTGCTGGTAACGCCGACTTCAAGACAACACGTGCCGCCGCGTTTGATTTTAAAAGCAGATGTTTTTAACGGCCTTCCTTCCAGCGGTTTGAGATGTGAGTGTGAGGCGGCGCGCGAGCGCTTACACAAAGCCCAGCGTGTGTTTGGTATCGATTTGTTCTCCGGCCATGTAGGATAAAGATAGACCCCCCCCCCACCCAACGCCACCGACTGCGGCTAAAAATAACAGACACACACAGCCCTGCTGGCTGGGACCATGACGCTGTGTCGTGGGGTCAGAGGGGATAATTATTACGTTTTTCCCCATATAACATGTAGCTTGGAGCGCGTGTGTGTGTGGAGGGGGGGGGGGGTTGGGGGGGGCGTCTCCATGGCGAGCGGGGGACCGTATTTATTGGAGGGTGCCACCAACGTTCACAGCCACTCGCCCATCGACCACCGAAGCCACACGAGCCATCAATCATCGACTAAACCAATTACTGCTGCCCACCCCGTCGCAGCGGCGCTCCTTCAGCGAGACGCGGCGATTACTTTAAAACCTTCATTGTCCTCTCAGCTTTGGTATAATAATGAGGATATAATGTTTTTATTTGAAGGGATCAGGCACAGTGGTTCCTTCGGGGCTTTTAAATTGCGTTTGGGTGATTCCTTGTTCAACATCTGGCTTTGTGAGGAGATGGTTATGTAATGAAAACACAATATTCCTCTAGAATGAAAGTAAATAATATAAATGAAGAGTCCTGCTGCTGTTTACGTCCCTTCATATCGTCCTGAATACATAAAGCAACCTCTCAGAAGTGTGTTTGATGTGTGTAGCGAGCGAAGCTTTCATGTTAGATCACTAGAACTCAGACACGGAGGCTCTCTCCTGTCAAACTGCTGATACAGATGATGAACGAAATACTGCGGGAGAAATTTAGCAAATGCATTTGGTAATAAAACGTGGGTTTGTGAGGGGCGGGTGAACTTAAGCCCGAACAAGCCGACCGGCGCTCTTTGCTCTGTGAGCTCCGGCTCCTGATCCATCTGGAGAAGAACTGTATCGACGTGGCAGCGCGACAAACTCGAAGAACAAACACCGCCGACAGAGATGCGACCGGACTACGAAGGACGAAGGACTACGACGCGGCGCGGCGCTGGTGTCAAACCTAAAGTGACCCGAGGGCTGCACTCTAAACCGGATCGATGAAGCCCGCACTGATACCCGGGTATCAGCCGGAGAGGCCGCTGCAACGACAAGTACACAACCCGGAGCCACCGGCAACGTGGCGCGATGAGCCCACGACCGCCGGCAGGGAGCCGACGGAGTCACAGCGGGGGGGCGGATGCGGGACCCCGGACACACTTTCCATCCACTGTGAATGCAGCTGTAATCCGGCCGCATGTACAGTGGATCCGTGTCGTGACACAACGTAAGGCCACTTCAGCCCGGGGGGGGGGGGGACATTCTGCAGCTGGGTAATCCTTATCTGATTGGACTGTGAGACTAATCCCGCCCGCCTGTGCTGCTCTGCTATCTGCCGCTCGTCCCGCTGCACGCGCAAGATACGCAAACGCCACGCGTGCACACGTACACACACAGAAACACGCGCGCGCACGCACACACCACACTCCCACGTGTGCTTCTTGAACGCACACTGCATTGATACTCCCACGAGGTTGCACATAAGAATCACGAGGCAGGATGTGTTCACAGGGATCGGTGGTGATCGGCAGCAGCTGTGGGACGCCATGTTCAAGTGCGGTGGCCATTTTAGCCAAGAACGAATAACAGGAAGCACGTTTTTCCTACGTAATCTAAAACAAATACTCGCCACGGTTACAACGGATCTCCACATCTGGGGCATTTTCTTTTGAGTGATTAATTCCCACATTAATACATTTATTCAGATTCTTCTTGTCGATTAATCCTTCCGAACAGAACGCGACAACGCGCGCGGCTCCGTGGTCGAAAACCAGACACAAGGCGCCTTCCTTTCAGACGGACGGAGTCCACAACGCGCGTTTCGAGGCCTGAGGGCGGCGCCGTGACGAAGGTGGAGGCCTCGGACGGGACGGAGGACACGGAACCCCGTCAGCGTGGATCGCCTCCCCCGCCCCCCCGGCGAGGCCTCGTCTGAGAGGAGCTGGGCGAGATGAACGCCGGGGCCTAATTAACATCTGAAAGGTTGAACTCCTCGCGAGGGTCTGGGCCCGACGTGCCGGCCGCTCGTCTCTGCAGCTGCATCCGCTCGGCGCTTTTCTACTTCTTAACCGCGGCGGTTTCTGGTTTAAACTACCTATGATTAAATGTACTCGCTTCTTAAGACCCAATTTCCTGTGCAGGAAATAATTATAATTATAATTCAAATGAATCTGACCCCAGTCAGTAAATGCAGCGCCCCCCCCCTTTGTTTCCCCCGCTGCCTCGCCTCTCCTCCTCGGGGGGCTGTTCACGGACCACAAACGGCAGATCTGTTACCTGCCGTTCTGATGCCGGATTCTAAGGGAGAGACTCGTTGTGCCGAGCGGGCGGCGTTCGGTTGGCTGGTTAAATAACGGCGGCGAGCGGCAGTAATATAACCGTCTTGTGTCCACGCTCTGTGGCACCTTCGCGAAACATCTGGAGCCGGTGAAGCCGCGGTTTGCTGTTGTTGGCGCCTGAGCGGCTTCTCAGGAACAGCCGAGGTGAGAATCGTCAGACGTCGAGCTAACTATAACTTTTGGAAAATGGCGGCTGAGCAGGAAGTGTGCGCACGCAGAAGCTGTGGGCCCCAACGAAGGAGCATCGGGCTCAAACTACCAACTCACTAAAGCCACCGGGCGCCATTTCCCCACCGTTTCATACGTTATCATTGTAAAAATACCAAATCCAGGCGCTTTCGATTGGACTTCTGACCTGATCTCTTAAGCCGGGAGTCGTCGCGCCCGGCGTCCCCTCACGAGGTTACAGTTTGAGTCGGCACGACAACGCCCGCGCCGCAGGTCGTCCCGTTGCCGACCCGCGCTCGGCCCGTGAGGCCGTTTGACATCTGAGGTTCGAAGGTCACGCGGCAAGATCAGCGTGCGAGGCGCGTCGGCCGACACCTCCGCCGTGACTTTACTTTTGCTCACCGCGCACGCCGTCGCGGCAGGTTGGCCTTCTTCTGCCACTTCCTCGCCGGCCGCACCGCCGGCGTCCCTCATTTGAAGTTTCCCCGGTGTATCGATCCGCTAACATGACGGGATGACGTGTGACCGATCGTCCTCCGTAACTACGGCTCCTGCATATCTCATTTCATCATTTCACCTCCAACGTCTGACTGGAGGAACCGTTCCAGAGCCGTGTGGGAGGCTTTTATGCAACAGCTTCAGGCTGTAACCAGGAACCCACTTCCCTGCCTGCAGAAACGACTCTTTCTGGATTCTGGAGAAGAGGGTCGGGCTTCATCGTCCACATCCACGTTAATTTAAATTTAAAACGGTGTCTCCCGTTGTGTCGTTTTAACCAAAAAGGTCATTCATCTTGGTGAGTTTGTTCCATTTATAGAATAAAAGGTCCTGCTATTCGGTATTTCACAAAAAAAAGGCAAAACATAGAGAAATATGGAACAAAAACATAAATTGTGAAAGCAGAGTTATGATTGTTCTTTTCAATGAGGTAAATAATCTTGCCCTCAGATCTTTCTTGCGACCCCTTGAAAGGTGTTGAAACCTGCGTCAGAGAGAACGCAGCGATTTGCATTATTAGCTCCAATGACTTTTGTTCTCGCCTCGTGATTACTCAAAATGAACCTATTATCCTTTGTTACAGGTCGCATGTGTCATCTCAACTGCAAAATGCGCTCTTCTCTTTGTGTGATGTTTCACTAGAGACGTCGAGGAGGTCAAACTATCCAATCACCCACGGGAAAAGTGGAGTTGAAGTGGATGTAAGTGGAAAGTTTCAGTCTCCTTTGACCTTGTAGACCTTGTAAGCTTGTCACAGGTTGCAGGAGTGAATCAAAGATTTTCGAAAAGGACATTTTATGGCAAATACACCATTTGTTTCCTCGAGACACCTTCAGATTCCGACCAAGGCCCAAACCGTGTGCCTATCGGAGTTTACAGGTATGGGTGTCGTGCCGTTTGCCAGTTCTGCCCTTGAAACATCATGTCTGGTAACAGAGGCCCTCGCATGAGAGGAACCAGCAATAAACGCGTGCTGTGCGCCGTGAACTTTGAACCCTTTCTGGGTTGAGTTTTTGTATTCTTACCTTCTAAGCAGCACGTCCTCCAGAGGCCCGAGTGGGTCATCACCTCCTCGTTCTTCTTGCTGGTCTCGTTCTCGCTCATGGACTTGCTCCGGCAGACGCCGCGCGAGTACAGCCAGTAGTCCGTGCCGACCGCGATGGTCATGAGGCTGAAGGCCGCGAAGGCTCCCACCGTGGTCAGCAGCATCTGGACTCCGCGGTCGAACAGACCCATGTTTCCGCATTCCATGAAAGGGGGACCCCCTTTCCTCTTGATGTACAGGAAGTAAATATTTGAAAATTTGCGGGACCAAACCAAACCGAAAAAACGGGATATACTCGAGCCGAAGGCGAGGGAGGGCGGACCAGGAGGATGCGGTAGGAACCTTATGGTTGCGTTTGGGTGAGGACCACGACACGAGAAAATCTGAGGACGGAGGAGAGAGGAAGAGGCGAGCGCGTCTCCCCTCTCTGTTCCTTCTGACTCTTATTCGCCCCCCGAAAAAGAAATGAGGAATCAGGTACGCAGAAGACGATAGCGCTTCAACGGGCCGCCAGCTGCAGACGGGTGGATAACAAGGGGCTAATTACGTCCTGAAGCCTACAGAGGCACAGCGAGGCCTAAAAATGGAAGTGAGATTAACCAAACTGGGGTTTATTCTCGACGGGCCTGCGAAGGAAGAGCAGAAAAGGCCTGTTTCCTGACTCTAAAGGTTACAGCTGAGCACAGGGCAGAATTAGCATGAGCACAGAGATGGTTTGGGGGGGGGGGGGGGGGGGGTGTTAGGGTAATGGCAGGCGTACAGTACAACAGTTCAATATGTCTGTTACAGTGAGTTACAGTTACTTTAGTCTGAGGCTGTAACAGTTAGAATTAAGAATTATAACTAAGCCTGCAGCTGCGGATTATTATGTTAAAAATAGTTTTATTCTAATGTGTGAGTCAAAAGGGGAAGAAGATAATAAAGTCGGGAAGGAAACGAAGGACAGCAGGGAAATCTAACATATCAGTGCAAAACAAAAGAGAATAAAGAAACGGACGCTTTCGAGTCCCGTCGAGAGGGAAAAAAAGACAAATTCTCGACCTGCCGTTTGTTTAAAAGCACGAAAGCAAAGGCTCAACACATGAATTGATTAATTAGCAGGCTGTAAAAGCGCACATAGACACAAAAAAAAACGATAGCAACCGATTAAAAAAATGAGAGAAAAATGAAAATAAATGAACGGCGTCGATTTTCCTTCTTCCTAAAATTCTGATCCCCAGTTTCCATATGGAGCTCTATCGCTCTGGGAAGCTTTCCGCCGAAAATGGGGGTCTGCGGTCGGAGGAGGTTCGGTCGTCGACGATCCGGAGAGAGCGCGGAGCATCCAGCGGGGCGAGCCGACCATCACTCGACATAGAGCCGGCGGGAGGAGCGCGGGGAGTCGGTGCGGGGGGAGGAGGACGCCGCCGCTCCTGCTGCTGCTGCTGCGGCTGCTGCTGCTGGAATATCCGAACGCACCGCGGCGGAATCACACCCAGGACCGGCCCGTCCGTGCAGCCCCTGCGCCATGTAACAGGAGGACAAATAAATACCGTTGAAAGTCGCAATCCGCCCCCCCCCCCCCTGATTTTTTTTTTCTCTCTGTCCCCTCCTCCTCCTCCTCCTCCTCCTCCTCTTCCTCAGTCTCTCCTCGCGGATGCAGGTTTCGTGCAGGAGGAAGAAGAAGTGAAGAAGATATTACACAACCGGGAGAGAGCGACGCTGCACGGACCCACACAGACACGGTGTCAGCGGGGCTACGCGCTCAACAACCCCCGAACCCCCCTCCAACCCCCCCCCCCCCTCGGTGGTCGGAGGATGAGTGGTGTCAATGTGAGGAAGATGCTGCTTCTTCTTCTGTTTCTTTTGTAACGGCGCACGGTGTGTCTTGTGTGTGTGTGTGTGTGTGTGTGTGTGTGTGTGTGTGTGTGTGTGTGTGTGTGTGTGTGTGTGTGTGTGTGTGTGTGTGTGTGTGTGTGTGTGTCTGTGCTGCAGCGATGGAGGCTCGTTGCTGGAGAGATATTAAATATTTTTAAATTCCGTTTCAGTGAGTGGGGGCGAGGAGGGGGGTGCTCTCTCTCTCTCTCTCTCTCTCTGGATGGGAGGATTTACCTAATTAACTGCATTTGTACACACAGGCTGAGATTAATGCATCTATTGCTTATTAGCGTCCGATCCAATTGTTGCAGCATCCGCTCTTTTCTCTCTCTCTCTCTCTCTCTTTCCACGCATGTCTTCTCTGGAGTAATCTCAGTAAATGTTTGACTTCCGGCTTCACTTATCTCTCTTTATTTCTTTCTTTTCTGTCTGTTAACTGGTTCCATCGATGTTAGTTGCTGCTGCATCTCTGAATGCACACGTGATGTGATCCTCTAACGAGAGGAGAGCAGCGAGGAGCGAAGAGTCTGATTTTAAAGGTTGCAATTCATGCACTTGCATTAAATTCACCTTTTTTTTTAAATGACCGACTTGCATGCAATTAGTGTGCAGTGTTTGCACAGTGTGCGTGTGCGTGTGTGTGTGTGTGGTGCTGAAAGGACAGCTCCCTCCAGCGGTGCTTTCCACATGTGGAGTCTGTCGCCCCCTGCTGTTCAAACCTCTGTCTCACAATCAGAAACGAACGTCTTCGTTCCTCAATTTTTCAGGCTGCTTTTTTAAAAACGTTTTTTCCCAAAGTGTATTTGGCCCCTTGTGTTTAATTCCCAACTTATCCTCGCTATCTTGTTGCCTAGCAGCGTTTGGAGCGTAATGGATCACATTTACATGTATTTCTGAAATAAAAACATGTATTCTGCTTGTGGTTCCTTCTCTTTGAAGGCTGATGTGTTTTTGCTTCTCTTTTCTTCCTCTAGTGTGTAACCTCCTGAAAATAAGAATTGTTTTGTTCCACTACTCAGAATGAGGCATTTACACCTCCCGAACCATCTGACACAACAGGAGCAATAATAAATAATTGTGATCTTCCCATCGGTTTTCGCCCGTCTGTCAGCGAGCAAAGCGTTCGAGACCCGCCGCTCTGAAGATGTGGGTGAAAAAGGTTGTTCAGCTTCTCGTGACCAACATTGTCAGTCAGAGAGAGTGTGTGTGTGTGCAGGTTGGACTAAAAGGTTCTCATCATGTTCCTCTCGGGCCTCCGGACACTCAGACACTCAACAAATGAAACCTTGGGAAAAAAAGTGTTGTTGTTAAAAATTCCAAAGCTCTGCATGAAGGAAAGTCCATGAAGTGTGTTCCTCAGCAGCATCATCTCCAAACCAGCTGTGCAGTAAACTCTCCCTGAAGCAAAATCCCTCCTGAAGACACCAGAAAGCCAGCAGAAAGACCTCGAGCTCCGGCTGAAGACCTTGCTTGGGACGCCCGTCCCCCTCATCAAACAATTCCCCCTGACGTGGACTCTCTTTGTTGATCTGACTCGGCGAATCCGGCCCTAATGGGGGCCTTGTTGTAGAGCGGCGGCCCCCGGGGGGGGGGGGGGTTGAAGTAAATTGGAGTAAAAGAAGAGAGAGGGAGGGAAAGGAAACAGAGGCTGGCTCAAAGGTGGTCGCACTTTGAACGCAGTAATTGAGCCTCATTAGAGGCACCCGAGGGCCCTCTGGTGTTAAAACACATTTCATCCCTCCAGGAGGAGGAATTACATGCTCACAGAGGCCTGGATCCAACTTCTTCTCATTTTGTAAATAGGGTTTTTTGCGCTCCTTCTATTGTTCTATTATATTTATACATTATATAATAAAAACACCATCAGTGTAACACTTCAACAGCACCACAAACCACATCACCAAAAAAACGGGTCATTGTAACATGACCCCCCCCCGCCCCTCCACATCTGTGTTCTTCAGAGTGCTCTGCAGATGTTGCCTCGCGTGTTGTGAGGACACTGCGGCGTCAGCAGTGTTTCCACTCGGATCCCTCGGTGTCGGCGCTGAGCCGAGAGCAGCTGAGTGAGCGTTTTAACACCCCGTCCTTCGCCTGCGTGGCCGGAGGAAACCTGCTCAGGGCCCCCGGGGGGAGGGGGGCTGTTGGGCCTACTGGTCCATGATGCAGATTGATTTAAACCCAGTGCAACCAGTGCTTCCATGATGTTGAAATGCTTTTACTGTTTTTGGGCGGGATTCATCAAAACGTCATTAGGAATATGATTTCTCAATTACTGAATTACTTGATTTGTTGCCTGATCTGAGGTGAATTGAGATCAGCTGGGGCAATACATAAAGATTACGGATGTCCAGTTGCCATAGAAACAACAAAGTTTACCAACAGTGTTTAATCCATCAGTGTACAGCCCTCTGAATCAAATTATTCCTAGAATTTTTCTTTTTTGAATCAGAAGATTTTAAGTTTAAGGATTTCTGTCTTTCAAACCACTGGATGGTGCCGTTGACCCTTGTCAACGGCACCATCAAAGTGTACTAAACCATGAAGGTATCATTAAAGTATAATATGCATTAGGGCACCGGTTTTATTTCAATTTCATGTTATATTAATTTTTTTAAATAAAATAAATACACCAAAATATGCTGCAAAGCTGCTTTTCACCATCACTATTTTGAATGATTAACTCTCTTTTAAGGTTAAATGTGTTCCAGTAACAGTTATCCCTGTAAAGTCAATGTTTTCGCTCAAATGTAGTTTCATAAAATGGAAATCAACTAAAGTAACCTACATGAAAATGAATGATAATACATTTTCATAGCGCTCTAAAAAGGAATCCAAGGGAATATACCGGATTTGACTTAAGTACAGTACCACAGTATCACTGTTTTCGCCTTTAGCATCTATAAAGCAACCTTTCCCTTTACAGTCACTTAAATCATAATTTTAAATCTTATTATCAACTTTAAACCTCCACGAGGGCAGCATCAGGAAATCAGCAGGTGACTCTCGCGAGATCTCGTGAACTCGCGAGGATGAAACCGGTGTTTTACGTCCAGCCCCTTAGGTAAACCGAGCTCAGCTGATCGGCCTCGAGTTGGCTGGATTTCAACAGTCGTCTTTGTTTAGGAACCTTCTTCACCGAGTGAAATGACCCGGAAGTAAGTGGCCGCCAGGATGAGAGCTGTTTGAATGTTCCAACGCAAAGGAGCTCCAACGCTTCCCTCCCGAGCTCCTTCACCATAGAAACCACTAAACCAGATACACACACACACAGATCATTCCGTCCCACAATTCCTTGCGGCGGCAATATTTAAATAGTTCATATTATTCGGCTGCTCACGAGAAATAACGACCATGACCGAGCAGAGCAGGTCGTGCCAGTAACCATTAGCATGACTCATTTATAATAAAGGAATACTTTGAACTTGATGTTTTGTGTCGCCTCTATGACGGCATCTAAGATGCCTCTTTGTTGTTGTCCATCTTCGGAGAAATGGTAGTTTCGCCGCTGCAGACTGACGTCACTAACTTGCGTCTCTCGTCGCATCATAACCACGTTGCTCAGTGGACGCGTCGCATTCCATAAACATAAAGAGTTTCCTTTTTCCTGTATCCTCATGAAGTCTCCTAACCATCTGTCCTTGACCCCGTGACGTTTTCCGGGGACGTCAAGGAACAGACGTTAGGAGGCATTTCTTTTGACAGTTGGAATCAAACCTCAGTTATGTCTCCTCTGGGTGCGGTTGTTGAGTTCCAGGAGGAAAGGGAAAGGAAAGGAAACGAAACTCAACACCGTCATCGAGAAAGAAAGCTAAACATGTGAAGGAGGCGCAGTTCACGGCGCGAGGGCAGTGAAGAGAACGCCGAAGGAATGAAGTTTAGAGAACAACAGCCGGAACGCGTAAAAGCTTCAAAGTTGGGTGCGGTTGACGAGTTCCACCTGTCGAGTCGGAGAAAAGGAAACGAAACTCAACAGCATCTGCATCTGTTCTCCAGGGTTCCACTGAGAGAGATCCAGTCTGTTCGTAGTGTCACCACACAGGTGATACGATTAGGAACCGAAGACGTCACACGAACACGAGGACCATGTCTGCTGCAAGGTAAAGACTTTTAACACAAAGAGGAAACATGTCACATAAAGTACGTGTGTTAGTAGGAGAGACACACACGACACGTCATACACTTGTTAAATACATTTTAGATACACTGGTGTGGTTTTGCTCATGTTGCATGTTGTGACGTTATCACCTCTTTAAGCACCGGGTGAGATTTTAATTTCACTCTCACAGCAGATTCTTTATGGTGCTTGAAGAATCTATCAAATCAAGATGTAATATTTAATTTCAGTTATTGTGGATTCTTGCTTCCTTTTATTACTGTTTATTTATCATATCTTATCTTTTAAAAAGAAAGTTTACAAGGTCTTTGTTTGCCCTTGACCCTTTGCGGTTGTAATCCTGTGTATTTCCCTGCTGCGTTACTGATAAAGGATCATCTTATCAGCTCTTAAATGGTTTATGCTCTGGAAAGTAATTTATCATCTCACAACATCCTCAGAATTTCTTTGGGGTCAATTTGAGGGGAAGAAGAAATACTAGCATGCATACTCATTACGTGACAAATCCAATGCTCTCCCCTTGTTTCTTTACAGATTACGTTGTAGAAGTTTATCTTGTCTGCATCTCTTTAGTCATTATGGGAGTTTCTTTTGTGTGTAATTTTTGTCCCGTTTAGTGTCTCTGCAGATCTAGTTGTTGGAATGCATTAAGCATTCCAAGTATTGTTCTTCTATTCTTTATTGTTGGAATGCATTAAGCCTGTGTTTTTCAACCAGTGTGCCGCGGCACGAGGCTGTCCGGTGTGCCGTGAAAAAATATATATTTTTACATACTGTCACTTCATTGGTGAAAAAAAAAAAGAGCCAACTTGTGTTCGTGTGTCGTCGCGCTGTTGGTGGTATTAAGGATCAATACTATATAATACAATGAATACAATATTCATGGTTCTGCGTGTGTTGCAGAGCAATTCACCACCAGAACAACAGACGGAGTGACGTGTTTTGGTGAAGACTACCCAGAGAGTCACATCTATTTATTTATTTATTTATTTATTTGTTTATTTATTATATACTTTATTGCCCCGTGCGTCGCCACTGCTGCTTTTCATCACGGACACATTTGTCCCGTATTTTCCTCCACAACTTTGCGCACCTCTCGACCGGTGTTACACCCCTACTGGTTTTTCCACCTACTGGTTTCCCTACGCGTGCGTGTTTGTGTTCACTCCACAGCTGCAGATGTGTCCGCCTCAGTTCCCTGATTCGTCACACATTCACAAACATATTGCTGAAAATCTTCAAAACGCCAATCACCATCTACTAATATATTAAGACCAAACCCTGCGTACTGCCCCGTGGCGCAGCGCATAGCGCGAGCATCAGTGTGATACGTTTGCATTTTGCTGCATGGGTTCGCAACCTGGTCGGTTCGATCTTTTAATATATTTTCTAAACTTTGTTTTGTTCGTGTCTGTGGTTTACGTCACGCGATGGCCGTAAGAAAACAATATCCTTTCTTTATCAAAATGTGTCGCCGCAAGCCTGCAGCCTCGTGAAGAAGTAGCGTTGCACATGTCCTGAAGCGTTCCAAGACACGCCCAAGGTAACCAGTTGTTTTAAATCCACGACACCAAAAGGTTTCCTCCATGCTGATCTACGTCAACGAAATGAATAAATTATACTAAGGGTCAACAAATAGTTGTGTGTCTCCGTGGCGCACTGCTAAGAGCAGCCACCAGGTTACTATTTTGATGTTTTGATCCCCCGGGTTCGAATCCAGGTTGTGCCGATCTTTCCTTTAATATATATTTTTATATAAATGTTTTCATACGTGGCCGTGATGTGGTGCTCACTTATACAATCATAAACGCTGCAATGGATTTGTGATGCGTTTTGAAGATTTTCAGCAATATGTTTGTGAATGTGTGACGAATCAGGGAACTGAGGCGGACACATCTGCAGCTGTGGAGTGAACACAAACACGCACGCGTAGGGAAACCAGTAGGTGGAAAAACCAGTAGGGGTGTAACACCGGCAAACCGGCGTTTGCGGCGATCTCCCTCCGTGAATCCAACCCGCTTCTACAACCCGCCAATGACGGCTTGTATAAGCGCTCATATTTACGCATTTCTTCTGACAAAAGTTCTTAAATCTGATCCGTTTCTCTCGTAAACATTCTTCGTTTTAATAATGGTGCTATCGGGCTATGAAAGCGGAAATGTGAGACTCCGTAAAGGACGTAGTTAGCGGACTCGACACACGCAAGGACGCAAGGAGGTGTGAAAAGCGACGCAAGGGACAACGCAGAAGCATAAACTAGGCTTAAGAGATACTGGGCATAAAGCCTGTGCCATCTTGGCATTAGGATGATGTTAAGTTTAATAAAACACAACAAATAGAACACGCGTTTCCCTGATTTCTTAGAGTATATTATGCTCATGCTGAAACTATGTTTGGGATTGATTTTCATATCATTTCCGATTGTTGGTGTGCCGTGAGATTTATTCTGTGTCTTAAGTGTGCCTTGACGCAAAAAAGGTTGAAAAACACTGCATTAAGCATTCCAAGTATTGTTCTTCTATTCTTTATTTCAACTTATTCTATTTCTTCCGTGGCACCTTTCACACTTTCAGCTATTAAAACCGTTCAAATATTAAAATGTTCAGCTTCTTTCCAGCTTCCGGGCTATGGCGTTTCAGCTTTCTACCTCTTAAGCTTGAATTTATATAAATCAATAATCATTAATATTTTAACATGGTTTTCAAATGGAGTTTGTTTTCAAATCCTCTTCTTCAACTTTCAGATTTTTCAGCTTCGCAAATCTTTCAGCTACAGACACCATTTAAACTTTCAAATGTTGACACAAGTCTCAACTATTTTATGAAAAAACTGCTTGTTATCTATTGTACGTTTTTCATAATCACTGATTATGTTTCACTAGTTCTTCGCTCCGTTTCTGACTTTTACATGAGTGTGTATTGCGTCTGCTAGATTGGGGACCTCGAGGGCTAGAGTGTGAGGCAGCGCCAGAATCTTAGTTTTGGCTTAAGGAGTGTTTGAGTGACACAACCTCTGCCAAAACCCCATAGGCTCCAATACAAATCTGCCGACATATTTCTCTAAAAATCCAGAAGGTACACGTTTTGTCAACGGCGATAGGAGCCGTATTTATTACCGGACAGACATAAAAAGCACATCCATGCGTTCGGTAGAGTCTTGGGTCTCGTAAAAACGCCGTATTTTTTAGATAGCTGATATAGTTTTTCGCTGGTAGATATTTGTTTGAGGTGTGGATTCTGTGTAACTCGCTGTCCTGTCTCTGCCCTTTGCAGCAGATCGTTAATGATCACAGGTGCGCCGTTGTCGTGGTTACTCGCTCACACGCTGCAGGATCTCTGTCTGTGACTCACAGCTGCTCCTATGACCTGATTAGTGGAGTCACATGACGCAGCTATGCTTTCTGTCAACAGACCAATGTGATAAAGACACTCGCCCCCCCTCCCCCTCTTTTTAGTCATCTCAGCTTTTGTTATTTCTGTACTTTTTAAAATTCAGTTAGGCTCCTGCAACTTCTGTATTTTTTAGAACCTGGAGCCGTCATGGCCCAGGGGTTAGAGAAGGTGCGCTGGGAAGCACAAGGTTGGTGGTTCGAGTCCAGGCTGCCCCCATGTTCCATGCTGAAGTGTCCCTGAGCAAGACACCTAACCCCTAATTGCTCCCCAGGCAAAAATGTGAAAAGGCCATGGTTTTAAAGTCGCTTTGGATAAAAGCGTCTTCTAAATGACCTGTAATGTAGAGTAATGTAAATGTAATGTAGAAAATCTATTGAAATTCAGCTTCCTCACTTCCTGTATTTTCAGCAGTTTTTAAAAATTATTTCTGCTTTTCCTATGCCTCTTAACATCGATGTTTTAATATTCATTTCTGTATTTTTTTTTGCAAGATTTCACATTTATTTCAGCAGTTTTCATTTCTGCTTTTTCACCAAATCTATTGAAACTCCTTTCAGCTTCTCCCATTTCTGTATTTTCAGCAATTTGAAATTAATTTCAGCTTTTCTAATATCTGTAATTTCAGCAAATGTATTCAAATTCCCTTCAACTTTCTGTAATTTCAGCTATTTTTAAAAATTCATTTCAGCTTTCAGCTTTTTGCATTCCAACGCATTTTCAGCAGGAAATGCATTTTCTAGTTAAGTGTAGTTAGTTCTTTGTGAGATGTAGAGAGTCTGTCTGAGTCCTGTCCAAAGCTCCCAGCAGCAACACAGTAGCTTGAATTACGTTTGAGCTTTCACTAACAGGAGGATGCTTTACAGGAAGGAACTTCAGGAGGCCATGTGCTGCTACGTCAACGACACCCTCATCTACGTCAACACAGTGAGAGAATTCTGTGAGCGGGTCCATAAGTGGACGCTTGGGAGGAAGACCGAGTTGGACATGATGATGGACATCAAAGAAAGAGCTGACGGCATCGACCCAGGCCTCGACCACGTCACCCAGTCCAACAACAAAGTCATGGCCTTTTTTTGGTACATAGGGAGCAAGTTCACCCAGGTGACTGCAGACAGCAGGCGCGCCGAGCTGGAGGCGGAGCTGGCCGCCGTGCTGAAGGACACTCTGGGAGGTCTGGAGGAGCTCCACTGCTTCCTGGACGCAGTGGAGAACCTGGCGGTCACCTCGCTTCATGTTTTCACGGACCAGAACTCCATGTTGCATCTGCCAGAAGGGATCTGCCCAGAAGACATTCAGGTTGTGATCAGCGCTGCACAGATGACCTGCGATCTCCTCATCGGGTTCAGAAGAGATGCTACAGCCTTCTTCCTTCCCAAACTTCACAATGTGGAGGTGCTCTCGTATCAGCTGGACAAGTACATTACAACCACACAGACAATCTGTGAGGAGTTAGAGAAAAGGTCAATAGATATTTCCATAATCATATACATATTTAGCAAAATAAATACAAATATTATAAAATATGAATTTGTGCCTTTGTTCAGCTCCCTCAGTGACTTCTGCATAGAGATGAACGATGAAACCCTGGTGGATCTCGATGTGGATTTGTCTGAAGATGATATTGAAGTGATGTCTTGGCACATTGAGGAGCTTGAGGAGATCAGGTAACCAATAAGCATCTATGGTTCTTTTTTCTACCAGATCCGTTCTGAAGTAATGTTTAAACACATCAAAAAGAAAAAAAAATTAAAAAATGTAATCCAAATGTCCTTTAAATCCGCCGTAAGGACTGAAATGAAATAATAGTTGTTTTATGTTTGTTGTCCTACAGGAGTCAACACACACTAGAATGTGTCCTTTATTTCAGATTGTATCCACTTGTTCTTGTATGTTGATTCTATTATTTTGGCCTCATTGTCTCCTCCAAAGAGAACCAGGTTCTAATCATTTTCTTCATACTGAATTTTAAAGTGACATTTAACCTTTTTTTCCTTTCGTTAGGATGAACCAGAGCTTCCGGACGGTGTTCTTGTTTCAGGGGGAATATTCCAACTTCATCTCTGAGATCAAAGAGCGACAGCCTCGGATGCTTCAGTTTCTTGAAGACCTTGAGAAGAATGCTGTTCAGCTGGACCAGATGAATAAGGGGGCAAAGATCTCCAGTGTGGTAGGCAGCTCAGTGGGGGCAGCTGGAGGTGTGCTTTCCATCATCGGTTTGGTATTGATTCCTGTAACAGCTGGAGTGTCTTTCGCTCTCACAATGACTGGGGTGGGGATGGGAATCACCAGCGGGGTCAACGGATTGGTCACCACTGCCACAGAGATTGGTGTAAACAATAAACATCAAAAGCAAGCCGGGGAGATCTTCCAGAGCTTCATGGAGGATGTGCAGATTCTCCAGGATTGTCTGGAGGAGGTCAGCAAGAAGGTTTCAAGCCCAGAAGATGTGGTTCTGGGAGTAGGCATGGCGCTATGCAAAGTTGGTGCTATTGGAAAAGGCATCGATGGACTTGTGGATGCGACCAAAGCTGTTAAGATTTCCGGGTCGGCAAGGGCCGGTCTCATCGGGCTCAACGCTTTCTCCCTGGGCATGGATATCTTCTTCATCTGCAAAGACAGCATCGGTCTGGCCAACGGCAGCGAGACCGAAGTCTCACAGTTCATCCGAGCCAGAGCCGCACTTTGGCGCTCCGAGTTGGACTCATGGCAGAAGATCTGTGACTTCCTGTGCAAAGGTCTGCTGACAGCAGAGGAGAACCAAATCATACTGGAGATGCCATTTTATCCAGAGAAGGAAATGAAGAAACATGGAATTGGAAAGAAAATTTCATTTGAAGTTGATGAAAAAGAAAAGATGGATGAGAAAAAGGCATGTGTTGTGCAGTAGTGCTTCAGTGACCACAGAGGATTATTAACTCTTAAATTAAACGCCATCAAAATGTGTCTTTAGGGACTTCTTAATTAGCTGTACTTCTCTTGACATAAACCAAATAAAATAAACCAAGCATGTGACACATTATTCTGTGTAATTTAGCCCTTTACCTGATGATAAATACTAATGAACAATGAAATTACAGCAAAAAATGATGTTCTATTCATTCAGTGTGTAAAGCTAAATATGCACATTCTTCTTCTTGCACAAATCGATGAATAAGAATTTTAAAATGTGTTTTTCTGTTAATAAAAATATCTTGTTATGAATAAATATTATTGTATAATACTTTCATATGTACAATATTAAAGTAGTAAAAGTGCAACACTGGTAACGACTACTGCAGGAATATCGCTTGTGTTGAAGGTAATATCCTGGTCGAAGAGAACTCCCAGATTCCTGACGGTGCTGCTGGGTACCAGAGCAATTCCATCCATAAAAACTGTATCACGTGACAGCTGGCTTCGAAGGCGCTCTGGGCCTATCAGGATAACTTCCGTTTTTTCTCAGTTCAGCATGAGGAAGTTGCCGGTCATCCAAGTTTTGATGTCTCCAAGACATTCTTGAAGTCTAACTAACTGGTCCGTCTCTTCTGGCTTGATCGACAGATACAGTTGAGTATCGTCGGCATAACAATGGAGGTTTATGCGGTGTTTCCTGATAAGATCGCCCAAAGGAAGCATATAGAGGGTAAATAAAATCGGTCCAAGTACAGAACCTTGTAGGACCTCGTGACCAACATTGGTGGTCTTTGAGGATTCACCGTTTACAAGCACAAACTGGGATCGGTCCGATAAGTAGGATTTAAACCAGCTGAGTGCAGTTCCTTTGATACCAATTAAATGTTCTAGTCTCTGCAACAGGATACAGTGGTCTATGGTATCAAATGCGGCACTGAGGTCCAGCAAGACAAGAAAAGAGATGAGTCCTTGGTCCGATGCAAGTAGAAGATCATTCGTAATTTTCACCAGTGCTGTTTCTGTACTGTGGTGCACTCGAAATCCTGACTGGAAATCCTCGAACAAAGCATTGTTTTGTAGAAAGTCACATAATTGATTTGCGACGGATTTCTCACGGATCTTAGAGAGGAAGGGAAGATTAGAGATAGGTCTGTAGTTAGCCAACACCTCTGGAGCAAAAAATATCACGCTACAGTCAACTCAGTATAGCTAGAGCTGTGAAAAGTTCGATGACATCAAACACGCTGGCAACAGGAAGTGACGCAACACGCTTACCGTCAGAGTTCTGTCACATAGAGCCTTGAGTTGGTTAGGCCCCTCTGGGTGCTGTTGTTGACTTCTACCTGATGATAAGCAGGAAACGAAACCCAACGAAGTCAGCCTTTGAACGTTTCATCAAGAAGGAAATCGGCGGATCAGATTCAAACATTTAGCACATTAGTTCTCTTCATATTCTAACCATACAGGTAATAAAATGGAGAACCGAAGACATACGAGGAACATGTCTGCTGCAAGGTAAAGACTTTAAATCCTAGAGATACTTTTATACAGGAAAAGAGAAACAGGAAATGTGTCAGATAAAGTTTGTGTTTGTTTACGTTAAATACATTTTGGTCACTGAAGTGTTGTTTTTGGTGTTGCATGAATGCAGATCAGTAATGTTGAATGCAGTAAGACTTTAATTTCACTGGTTACAACAGATGTTCTATAGCGCTCGAAGAATCTTTTGAATGTTGAAAATTACGTTTTCTGAAACTCATTAAACACATTATTATTTATTATTGTGGATTCTTGCTATTTCTTTTTCTTGTTTTTTTACAACGTCTTTGTTAGCACTTTACCCTTTGCCCGCGGCAGGATCATCTTATCTTAGCATTAATGGTTTATGTATTGTGTAAAATGAGTTGTTATAAAAGAGGAAACTCAGTTTGTATGCATGTATGCAGTGTTCTGTGGCTACTACTACCACTGTGTTCATGCCACAAAAAACAGTTAAAACAGGTCTGTTTGACCGAAGGTTCACCGGAGTGAGTTAAGATTTCGTCTTAGTTGTTAAAACAGCTCGACCACAGTCTGATGATATGCAACAGGAACCCTTGAGGTGTAACCCTAAGAGCACCTTTGGAGTCCCAAAGAACAAATAAGAGAATTCCTCTTATATTCCTTGGTTCAATAATTACTATTGAAAAAGTTTCACCGCATTGATCAGATTCTGGTTTCCACGGCTCTTCTGCATTTATGAACATTTATGTTCTGGAAAGTATTCGATCATCTGACAACACCCTCAGAATTTCCTTGGGATTGATTTTAGGGATCCTGAATCCCAGAACACGAGTGTATCTAGACAGTGTAGGTGTGTACAAGCAGGCCTTTTAGTCACTATAAATACTAGCACGCATGCTCATTACGCGACAAACACAATACTTTTCCCTTTGCCGTTTTTATTTATTGTTTACTTTGTAGACGTTTTGCTGGTCTGCATCTCTTTAGTCATTGTGGGAGTTTCTTTTGTGTGTCTCTAATTTTTGTCCCATTTAGTGTCTCTGCATGTCTTTCTAGTTAAGTGTAGTTAGTTCTTTCTGAGTCTTGAGTCCCGTCCAAAGCTCCCAGCAGCAACACAGTAGCTTGAATTACGTTTGAGCTTTCACTAACAGGAGGATGCTTTACAGGAAGGAACTTCAGGAGGCCATGTGCTGCTACGTCAACAACACCCTCATCTACGTCAACACAGTGAGAGAATTCTGTGAGCGGGTCCATAAGTGGACGCTTGGGAGGAAGACTGAGTTGGCCATGATGATGGACATCAAAGAAAGGGCTGAAAACATCAGCCTAAACATCAACCACGTCACCCAGTCCAACAACAAAGTCAAGGCCTTTTCTCGGTACTTAGGGAGCAAGTTCACCCAGGTGACTGCAGACAGCAGGCGCGCCGAGCTGGAGGCGGAGCTGGCCGCCGTGCTGAAGGGCACTCTGGGAGGTCTGGAGGAGCTTCACTGCTTCCTGGACGCAGTGGAGAACCTGGCGGTCACCTCGCTTCATGTTTTCACGGACCAGAACTCCATGTTGCATCTGCCAGAAGGGATCCGCCCAGAAGACGTTTAGGTTGTGATCAGCGCTGCACAGATGACCTGCCATCTCCTCATCGGGTTCAGAAGAGATGCAACAGCCTTCTTCCTTCCCAAACTTCACAATGTGGAGGTGCTCTCGTATCAGCTGGACAAGTACATTACAACCACACAGACAATCTGTGGGAAGTTAGAGAAAAGGTCAATAGATATTTCCATAATCATATACATATTTAGCCAAATAAATACAAATATTATAAAATATGAATTTGTGTCTTTGTTCAGCTCCCTCAGTGACTTCTGCATAGAGATGAACGATGAAACCCTGGTGGATCTCGATGTGGATTTGTCTGAAGATGATATTCAAAGGATGCTTCGTCACATTAAGGAGCTTGAGGAAATCAGGTAACCAATAAGCATCTATGTTCTTTTCCCAACACATGTCAACACTGAGGAAGGTGCAATGATTGAGGGGCATGTGAATGTAGACTGTAGAACTTCCACATCGGCCTCCATAACAAGTCTTCCAAAGAGAACCAGGTTCTAAATCAAATTTTTCCATAGTGAAATGAAAGAATAGTTGTTTTATGTTTGTTGTCCTACAGGAGTCAACACACACTAGAATGTGTCTTTTATTTCAGATTGTATCCACTTGTTCTTTTATGTTGATTCTATTTTGTCCTCATTGTCTCCTCCAAAGAGAACCAGGTTCTAATAATTTTCTTCATACTGAATTTTAAAGTGACATTTAACCTTCTTTTCCTTTCGTTAGGATGAACCAGAGCTTCCGGACGGTGTTCTTGTTTCAGGGGGAATATTCTAACTTCATCTCTGAGATCAAAGAGCGACAGCCTCGGATGCTTCAGTTTCTTGAAGACCTTGAGAAGAATGCTGTTCAGCTGGACCAGATGAATAAGGGGGCAAAGATCTCCAGTGTGGTAGGCAGCTCAGTGGGGGCAGCTGGAGGTGTGCTTTCCATCATCGGTTTGGCATTGATTCCTGTAACAGCTGGAGTGTCTCTCGCTCTCACAATGACTGGGCTCGGGATGGGAATCACCAGCGGGGTCAACGGATTGGTCACCACTTTCACAGAGATTGGTGTAAACAATAAACATCAAAAGCAAGCCGGGGAGATCTTCCAGAGCTTCATGGAGGATGTGCAGATTCTCCAGGATTGTCTGGAAGAGGTCAGCAAGAAGGTTTCAAGCCCAGAAGATGTGGTTCTGGGAGTAGGCATGGCGCTATGCAAAGTTGGTGCTATTGGAAAAGGCATCGATGGACTTGTGGATGCGACCAAAGCTGTTAAGATTTCCGGGTCGGCAAGGGCCGGTCTCATCGGGCTCAACGCTCTCTTCCTGGGCATGGATATCTTCTTCATCTGCAAAGACAGCATCGGTCTGGCCAACGGCAGCGAGACCGAAGTCTCACAGTTCATCCGAGCCAGAGCCGCACTTTGGCGCTCCGAGTTGGACTCATGGCAGAAGATCTATGACTTCCTGTGCAAAGGTCTGCCGACAGCAGAGGAGAACAAAGTAATCCTGGAGACGCCATTTTATCCAGAGAAGGAAATGAAGAAACATGGAGGAATTGGAAGGAAAAGTTGATGAAAAAGAAAAGATGAATAAGAAAAGTGTTGTGCAGTAGTGCTTCAGTGACCACAGAGGATTATCAACTCTTAAATTGTGCTCTCTTACAGCAAAATATGCAAATCATGTTCTATTCATTCAGTATGTAAAGCTAAATATGCACATTCTTCTTGCACAAATCGATGAATAAGAATTTTAAAATGTGTTTTTCTGTTAATAAAATTATCATGATATGAATGAATATTATTATATAAATACTTTCAGATGTACAATATTGTCCAATTGTTGTTGGTAACGGGTACTGCAGGAATATCGCTTGTGCGATTTTTACTCAATTGATTTTGTGTTATTATTTCTGTCCTTGCGTTTCTGCTTCATCACAATACAGACTTGATCAATAAAATGAATTTGAACCCAAAACTCCTCCTTAAAGTCTAGTGTTTTTTTTTACGCTAACCATCATAAGGCTTCTTTGGATTTTGTCTCTAATGGCTTTGAGTTTGGTTACCATTGATGTAATCTGACATTCTAAAATCAAAAGTGATTTCACTCCATCTTTTTCCTTTCATTGAAAGTCTACATACACCTGAGTAATTCTAGTATTTCTACTATTTGTGCGTTTTACAGACATGACGTTAAAGTTATGTCTCCGTACATAAAGCGTGCTCAGTATTCACAGAGACTCCAGGAGGGTTTGTGTTATATTCAAAGCGTGCTGGTGGTGGCAGTGTCTACCCGGCTGTGATACCAGATATCTATACAGGAAGAAGCCATTAACGCGCAAATGTCAAAGTCCAGAGTCCAGCCGAGACGTCCTCCTGGTCTTTGACGTTCCTCCTTCGGTTCTGTGTGCTTCAGGAAGATGGAGAAGATCACCGACCACCTCTGTAGGTACAAAAACTACAACTTTGGCATCGGCCTCACTACTCCAGAGCACATCGAGTCCCTGCAGAGCTTTGAAATCCGAGATAGTGACGTCTTCCTCGTCACTTATCCAAAGTCAGGTGGGTGAGACGAGCTACTCTTCATCACGTGACTCCATCACATTACTTACATTTACCTTATACAGACATGACGCTGCATCCTTGTGATGTTTTGAAGTTATGTTTCTGTACATAAAGCATGCTCAGTATTCATGGATTCACAAAGAGACTGTTATATTTAAAGTGTACTGGTGGTGGCAGTGTCTACCCAGCTGCAATGAACTATACCGAAAGAAGCCAAAATACTTTCTACCTAATATATTTTTACTTTTTTATTTCATGACGTTTTTAGACACAACGTATTTTGACTGTTTTTTAAAACATTTTTTACCTAAAAATTGACTACTTTTTCAAAATATTTTTTTCTATGACATTTTTATCAAAAACGTATTTTTACTGTTTTTTAAAACATTTTTTAGCTAAATGTTTAGACTTATTTTTCAAAATATGTTTTATCTTTTTTTCTGTGACATTTTTTAGAAAAAACGTATTTTGACTGTTTTTTAAAACATTTTTTACCTAAATGTTTTGACTTCTTTTTCAAAATATTTTTGGTCTTTATTTCTGTGACATTTTTAGAAACATATTTTGACTGCTTTTTAAAACCTTTTAGATATATTTTTGGACCTTTCTCCATTAAATTTTTCCACTTTACAAATTGTTTTTAATGTTCAAACTGAAATTTGTCTTTTCATTTTTAGACACATATTTACTTTCTTTTTAAAAACATTTTTTGACCTAACGTTTCTCTTCTTTTTCATTACATGACAGTTTGTTATTTAACAACACAGTAACCATGTGTACTGACCCGGTACGCTGACCCACAGGAACCATATGGACTCAACAGATCATCATATCCATCTGCGAGTCGGACGGGGCTCTGCAGGAATATCCAAACAACCTGGAGCAGATGCCGTGGCTGGAGTACACGGAGGGGAGAGCGGATTACGCACTGCGACCCTCCCCCCGGCTCTTCTCCTCTCACCTCACCCCGGCTCTCATGCCCCCGGGCCTGAGGGGCAAAAAGGCCAAAGTCAGTAGTCCACGAAGCGTGAACACGCACTGAAATAAAGGAGTGTGTGTGTGTGTGTGTTAATCTCTGGGTGCGTCTGTTTGTTCTTGTGTCAGATGATCTACGTGATGCGGAATCCAAAGGACAACATCGTCTCCTATTTCCACTTCAGCAGCAACTGTGGCGACCTGGAGACCCCCAAGAGCTTCGAGGACTTCTTTGAGCAGTATCTGATAGGAAATGGTGAGGAACCTGGAGGACGAAGAATCAACAGAAACATTGGGGAAAATGTTTCATTTTATTTTGAAAAAAAGAAAATATTGACAATACCTGTACTTGTTTATGAACATTAATATATTTTCATAATTTACTGAATAAAAAAAATGTACACAATAGGTGAAAGTGCAAAAGAATCTCATTCGAAAAAATAGACAATACGAAGTAAAAACACTTCATGCCACACTACTACTATGCAAAGCCTTGAGCTTTGTTTATACTTCGTTGATTCTACCCTCTGTAACGCCATTTCAACAAGGTCCTGTAAAATCTCATTCCAAGGCACAGACTCCATGATGCAACATGCAGACATGTTTTTGACGTGTCGCATTACCCTCTCGTGTGTAACCTGTGTGATCGTATCATACAGTTGGAGCATCATCCTGGTTTGACCACATACGGGACTGGCATTCAGCCAGAGACCAGTACAACATCCTCTTCCTCACCTACGAGGACATGATTCTAGTAAGACGCGCTTCACCCCGCTGGGAAGAATTCTAATAAAGTGTTTGTCAGCGTCTTCACTCGTGGGCTTTTCTTTCTTTCCTCCCCCCTCAGGACCTCAAGGGGGCAGTGATCAAGATCTGCAACTTCTTGGGGAAAAACCTGAGTGAAGCAGCCATTGAGCACGTTGTGGAAAAAGCCACGTTCAACACCATGAAGAAAGACTCAAAAGCCAACTACAAGTTTTTGCCCAAAGAAAAGGTGAAGAAAGACTTCATGCGCAAAGGTAACGCGTCACACACACACGAGCACAACAGGGGAGATCCCGTCTGGCTTTTAATGAGACGTCTTTGCAGGTAAGATCGGCGACTGGAAGAACATCTTCACCGCCGCTCAGAGCGAGCGAATCGATCGCCTGATGCACGAGAGACTCGGAGACACGTCTCTGGAGTTCATCTGGGAGACTAATGTCTGCGCATCGAAAAATACAATGTAGTCAAATAAAAATAAGTACAGACAAAGTATGTGTTGAAATATTCTATACAATCTTTTTTTAAGTCAACCCAAACTAAATTTAGAAATATGAATGTTTTCATTCTTCACATATATATTTTTTATATTAGAGCAACCATCATCCAGAGGTTTACACACCTGTTACTGTAAAACCCACTCAGCGTGTTTTACACCTGCATCCGTTACGAAAAGAGTCACATTCGTACTCAAAAAATGAGCAGAGATCACAAATAGTCGATTGGCCAATCGGTTTTCTTTTATTGAACGTCAAAGGGAAATTAAATCCTGTTCCAACGTGTGATGACGGCTTGCTTGAGTCTCTGGGCCCGACTGCACACTTCAGTTCTCCTCGTCTGAAACAAGAGGAAAGATGACGACGGATGATGAATCTGAATAATACGGGGCTCATTTTACTCAACTCCATCCGTACACATTAAAGTAGCAACACCAGCTAAATCTCACCTTCCTCCTCCTCATCCTCCTCCTCATCTTCCTCCTCCTCCTCCTCCTCGTCAGAGCTGAAGGTCCCATCGGGCAGGCTGTACACCCGGATCACTTGCTGCCAGACAAAAACAGCACATGGACATGCGTCAGCGCAACAATCCCCGAGGACGCTTTGGGCCTGCGACAGGGAGCATTGTGGGTAACCGACGGCTCACCTTGTTGGGGTCCTTGAGGATGAGGTACTTGCCCTCGTCCAGCTTGCGGCAGATGTCGATGACGCAGCGGAGGATTCCCCAGGCGTTCTCCATGCTCAGGTTGATCTGGCTGGCGAACTCGTTGGGTTTGAACTGCTGGGTCCCCAGGACCACGTGGCGGGCCGAGTCCTTGGCGTGGTACCGAGACACGTACCTGCGGGAGGCCAGATAACGATATGACTTAGTGTTCGGGTTCACGGGGGTGACGATTTACTGCAGGACTTTTTTAGGCCGTGTGAGTTTAAGCTCCTCACCCCAGTTTGAGGTACTCGGATCCAGCCAGCATGGCGCAGCAGGTCCAGCGGGCCAGCTTGTAGCTGTTGTTCTTCAGCTCGGTGGCCAGGACGGCTCCTCTCTGAGAGTCCAGCTTCTGGCGCCAGTCCACCCCGTTGCAATGCTGCCGACGAGGAACGGAGCAACAAAGACGGGTTAGTTTGGGACGTTTCAAAGACCCTTTTAAAACATCAGGAACAAACATCTCACCCTGGAGTCCCACTCGTTGAGAGTCTTGACGTTGATGAAGGACACCTCTCCGTTGGCGCCGGTCATCACGCCGTCGTGTTCGCAGCGGACGATGAGCTCGATGTCCTCCCCGAGCTTCCAGTGGCGGTACCTGAAATACAAAAACAAGCCGTCAGCCTGAGAAGAAACGAGTTACAAGAGCAGCATCAGATCTGTGTGGTAACGGGTATGAAAAGTGGGTCCTGTTTCCCCATTCAAGCAGCTCAGCAGCATTAGCATTAGCATTAGCAGCATTAGCAGGCCTACCTGTAGGCTACAGATGCCACCTCGCTCTTGTCCGCGTCCTCCTCCACGAATGGGTTGGGGGAGGGAAACTTGTATCGCTCTCCACCCTGAAGAAAAGAAATGACAAACGTGTTGATAAAACCGTAATGAGGGGAAGAACCAATGTGGACCACTCATGTCTGCTGGTTAGCTTAGCTTAGCACAAAGACCAGGGTTTAACTGCTCACCATGCGTAGGCACTGCTGGCTGAAGTTGTGGTTGATGTACGTGGCCTCCATGGCCAAGTTACGGGGGGAGTTGAAGGAGTTGCCTTCGTCCTGCGGCGGCTCGTTGGCGGTCTCGCTCACGGTGAGCAGATCTGAGCGGAGCGGTTACAGATGTTAAAGCAGGTCAAATGTTGTCAGAGTAAAAAACTACAAATACCACAGTTACAAAACTCCATTAGAAGTAAAAGTTCTGCATTCAAACTGGTAACTGGAGTAAATGTACAGAACTAGTATCCACGTCCGTCAGATGCGACAATTCATTGTCCAGCTGGTCCACGAGGCTTTTAAAGGTCATATTCAGCTAAAGAGGATTTTAACGACAGGAAAACCTCCAGTTCATCAAACATTCAGCATCAACACACAAGAGATCACAGTATTGTAACGTTAAAGCCTCACCAAAGTCAGAGTTGTCTCTCTTATCAAAGAAGAGCTTGTTGCCCACTCTCTGCACGATGATGTCCCAGGAGTTGACTGAGCGCGTGCAGCACATCAAGGTGGCCAAGATGGCGTCCGTGGCAAACACGTTACCCTGAGTCTTAGCCAGCTGAGAGAGACCGACGGAACGAAATGTCGTCAAAGCATCCAAACAATGACGACGATGAGAGGACGCTGCTCGCTGTGGTGTTCAGCGCGTTCTACCTTGCGGATGACGGGGTCGTCGGTGGTGGTGACCGTGTGGAAGATCCTCTTGATGCTCTTCAGCGACTTCTCATTGCGGGTGGTGACCCGGTCAAAGGCTTTGTCGTAGTGCTCCAAGGCACCGCAGCACTCGCTGCAGGAGACAAGACGTCAGCTTCTGTGTGCACAGCTGTATCGGCTGAGGGGGGGGGGGCGGGGTCACTCACATGTCAACAGGGTCAGCCACCTCCATGTATCTCATCTTCATCAGTCTGGGGAAGTCCATCTCCTCCTTCACCTCCCAGTCGCTCCTAACCTCCACTGAGGAGTCTCTGGGTTTCAGCTGGGCCAAAGGACACGTTAACAAATGTTAACATCATTGCCACAAAAAAACTAATAAGCCACAAAAACAGAAAAGTAGAAAATCCATTTTGAATGACAAAAAAAATAAAACCTGGTGGGTACCTGAGATTTCTGGTCCCACTTCTGACGGACGCCAAACTGCTTCTGGAACTTCTTCTGCAGCCGCATGCGATCCCTGAAAGACGGAATATGAAACGAGTCTGAAGCAGGTGAATCCGATCAGCACAAGGAGCCGACGTGGCGTCCTGGAGGACGGCTCACCTCTCCTTCTGCTTGGCGCTCTTCGGGAGCGTCTGCATGTTGAACTGAGTCAGGTTCCTCCGGTCCTTGTCCCGGCGCAGGTTCCTCTGTCGGACCCAGCAAACACGTTGTGAGGGGGGCTTTCAAATCCACAGGGAGGCACTTACTGCGGCCCGAGGTCTCCTGGGGTTTACCTGAGCAAACCTCATGCGGTTCCTCTGGTAGGCGGTCTTCTGCGTCTTGGCCGTGTCCACCAGCTGGAAGCTCGTCTCATCCTCCTCGTGGAAGTACGCGTACTGACTCCCGCCGCCGAACTGAGACGAGTACTTGTCTGAGGAACGCACGGCGACATGAAATAATCGGTTTTAAATAAGCAATGCAGGTTAAAACATTAAGATTAACACTATTTACAGCGTCATTCAAGATCTGCTTTCAGTTTCTCCAAATTACTGTATCCGTATTTTCTACTGTTTTTGAAGCAAAAACACAGAACTACATTTGAAGAAGGGAAGGAGACACAAATGAGGGACATTTTGAACAGATCTTACTTGTGTATCTCTTGTCTTGGTAAGTCGCTCCGGTCCAGTCAGCGACCTGACAGGAAGAACCAACACTGTGAGGAAAAACTGAGGACAACTTGGATATTTCATTTGGGTGACCTCAACTAATGCTGAACGTGAGAAAACCGACCTTCCCCAGGCGGTCTCCTTTGCTGAACGGCTGGTAGGGCATGTCTTTAAACTTCTCTGGCACCGCACAGGGACCCCATCCGGACGGATTGTCCTGGATCACAGGCGCGTTGAACTTAGCCATGACCTGACGTCGGGGGGGAGAAGAGAGACAGGTGTACATTTCAGAGACACAGCGTGAAGGTGCACAAACATACGGAGCGTCTCAGGCAACGGGCAGCACTCATTTCTCAGGCCGATCAATAAATAGGCACTGATCAGTAGCTTCAATGGTACAGTTATAGTTTAATGGATGCAGCATTTACCTTAGCCATCTGTACAACAGGGAGTGATGGTGATGGTTCAGACTTGAAAATGGAATGTGCAAACCTTAAAAGGTAAAAAATGAATGAATGAATGAAAAAGCTCCCATTAAAACCGTTAAAAAAAAACCCTGCTAGCAGAAGAGACTCCACTGCTTCACGATCACACGGTCACTGGGCGGTATGTTGATGACATTCAGGAGAATATATTGACTAACTTAACGTTATTTAATTGTTCCGCTGCTACAAAAGCTTTGCTGCGTCGTTCAACATCTTCCATCGATCAGCTGCACCAGCGAACATCTGGCACCGCTAGCTAACATTAGCTCACGAACCGTTGACACGTACGTCACGTGCTGAAGTTACAAAAATAAAAACACACATCGGATATGTAAAAACGAGAACAAACAGCGGATTTAACAACCCGAATTATCCAAACAATGTCGACCTTATCGGTGTAGCTAAATCGGTGTAGCCATCTTGCCAGGTGGCCGCGCTAGCACGGCTAAGCTAGCACGGCTAAGATAGCATGGCTAAGCTAGCCCGGCCGGCGGGCCTCTCACACGCGCTCAAGACTCTCCACGACACAACTTCCAACACGTCTGAACACGGTGACACTTCATACGTCTGTACATCCGCGTGTGCAATCTTACCGCGATCGATGCGACACCCCAAATGGACCTTTAATTCAAGCGGTCCGCAAAATGTGGAAAAGCCCGACGGAGCGCCGGTGAAAGGAAGTGACGAGTTGCCGTAAAGCGGAAACGGCCTCCTACCGTATTACGAGTGCAGCTGTCATAATGAAAACTATCTTATTATCTATAGATTACTGTCATAAAAAGTCTTATTGTATTACATACAGATATTTTGTTTATGTATTTATATTTATAGACGTATTCCTGCCATTGTCATGGTAACTTTCTATGTCGGCTATAATCACCAGTAATATGCATCTATCTGGTTGCTGTAGTGCGTAATTATATCTCAAAATACATTTCATTTTTGCGGCTTAACCCAGAAGTAGTACAATTATATTATATCTTATTTAAAGAAGTGGCCAGTGAACACAGATGAGAAAATACAGTACAATGCCTGTATAATGCACTGCAGGTCCACAGTGGGACCACTAGAGGGCACTGAGCACTAGTTATATTTTATTTGTATAATGCATTCTGCTTTGTTACGTTTTAGTTATACACGATTCATTTATTGACGCTATCTGTAACTATAATTATTGCAGAGGGTTACACCTAAAATAAAGTACTGCCTGGCTGCACCCAAAAACAAATGTCAGACATAAGGAATCAAACATCGCTGAACACAAAATGTTAATTAGAATACTTAACGCTTATTTGTTTATTACACAAATATGGAGACACGGCCTCACAAATATGCCAAATGTATTTGTGAAATTATTTGACCCTGATATTTCCTGTTGTTTTTATTTTTAGGTTTATCTGATGATCCTTGTTGTTTGTCCTTTCAAACAAGGTACATACTGCAAGTACCATCATTTGCACATTGTTCAATTTGTCCATAACCTGAACCATTATTTCACAAAAAATAAAAGCCTTAACAAATTGTGGAAAAAAAAGAGAACAAAGCAATTTCCTGTTATCCATTATCTCCATGTTCATCTCAGCCTTTTCCCTTTCACTTAGTTTTACACAGAAAATAAAAAAGCCTTACAGAAGCACATTATCCACCAGCACGTTTTCCCTTTTGAACAACATGTTTTATTGGTAATTGGGCAGCATAAGAAAAGCCTCCCTCCCCAACAGATTGGAAACACCTGTGTGACCGAGGTCTGTTTCCAGAAGGACCACTCAGCATCTTCTCTGCTGTCACTCAGCCGCCCTCGACTTGTTTTCACCAACAAACCTCTGGATCTAATTAAGGTGTTGTTTACGCTCTGCAAAGGCCAGGAGATGTGATTAATTCAGAAAGGGAGGGGGGGGGGGTCTGTCTGTCTGTGTGATGGATGACCGCTACATGCAGTGCAGACGTTTCTGAGGTGGTAAACAAAGCTGCCGTGATCACACATGATGCACATCTGCACATCTCTGCACATCTGGGCTTTTCGTCACTCAAGCCAACGATCGTAACAAAGGTGCTTTCATTTTAAATGTTCTGTCCGTTGAATCATCAGCTGCGCTGTGACTCAAATTAAACGCACCCACTTGTCGTCCTGCTGGGATCTTTGGAGCTGGCGGCAGATTGTGAACTCAGCGTGAGCAGAAGTCCTCTCGATTTACTGATTATTTCTGTATTTTTACCTCCTCACGTGGACTTCATTGCCAACACGTGAACAGTGACACAATCATTTGAGTACAACTCCAATGGACTCTTCATGTACAGGTAATCAATACTCCTAATTGTATGTTGACTGTGTGAGACTTGACAGTTTCAAGTTTTAATATTTGATGAATTCACATAATATTTCCTACAAATCATTCATGTTCCCCAGAGGTTGATCCTGACGACCGATCCTGCAGCGCGTTGATTCGTGTCTGTGAGGGAAATATCTCGCTTTCAATATTTAACACAAACATTGTTGGGAATTTAAATCCAAACCTATTGTGAAATTGTAAAGATCTTTAGTTTTAAGCTAAACTCTCAAAACACAAATCTCATTCACTCGAAAAGTCCGTTTTGAAGTTTCACTCATCAGCTTCAAATGTATTAGAAGAAAAAAGGTACAAATTACATTCAAAGTTTCACATTTGGGGAAATATTCTCTCATGTCGGATAATCAAACAGCCAGTATTCCGCATCGCAAAATGTTTGTTTTGTTCAGACTTTCCTCAAAATATTTCTCTTATTATAAATACGTCCAGTAGGGAAAACAATCACTAAATAAAAGAGAGTAGAGCTGTGATTCATCGCCAGCTGTTGGTTATTCAGAGACTGACGTCATGCTTAGGATTCCACCTCGATATCGACCCCACGGGGGGAATCGATCTCCCTCTGCGCTGCAGCCGCTGCTCCTCGGTGCCGGTCACGTCGTCTTTAATCACCCGCTGGTCGAATGTTGACTCCCATAGAAGCAGTTTAAAGTGAGACTGAGGATGTTTTAATGAAATAATCAGTGCTGAAGGTGTGTTGAGTTCTTCTCTAGATGGTTTACAACCAGTCTGTGAATAATAATAATGTTCTACTGTTTACTTATTACGACAAAGGTCAAGGTCAACACATTTTTATTTCTTGTCATTATGACAAAAAACGCTTTAAATACAGCTGCACGATTATTAAAAACAAACAACCAGTTTGTGTGAAAAATATCCAAAATCAACCTGTGCAGAAATCCGTCTTCATTTGTTGCTGCACTTTAATGATCGACGAGCTAAGTGGCAGTTTGAAGTGACTTTTGAGGGACAAACCAGCGTCATCCTGGATCTACGTGCTCCGGATGAGCTCCGGATGAGCTCCAGAATGAGCCGAGATGTTCAGTCCCTCCCCAAAGGGAAGCGCCGAGGCTCCTCAGGATCGAGCCCGTTGCTGTTGGTTTGTTTCCATAGTTTCTGCGGCCAAAGGAAAAAGTGAATAATAAGAGTCGAGTCGTCCATGTTGTACGTGGGAGAGAATCACACGCCGGCTGACTGTCACCTCTCGGCGTGCCGGGAGCAGGCGGGTGACTGGCGAGGGGAGCCGGGGATCAGTGTTGACCCACACAGAGAGAAGCAAACACACAAACACACACACGCACGCAGACACAGACACACAAACACGCACACACACAGCGGCCCCACAGGGGTTCTGGCACATGCAGCACAGCCAGGCGAATCCCCTTTAATGATGTTTTCATGCTCCTCGTGCATCTTTGGGGGGGAACCAGCCGAGAGCCGTAACAAGCGTCTCACTGTGTCTAAATATAAGTGAGTGGACTCCTCGTCAAAGACGGAGGCTTCGGATTTACACTTTTTTACAATCACTTTGCCGCTAATTTCAGAACCTTGATGCCATTTTTCAAAACGTTTGATACAAAACAAATTGTTTTTCAAAACTCTAGCACTTTTTTTGTAATTGCTTGGATACAAAACACGAAAATCAATCACCACTTGTTCATTGAACTAAAATCACTTGTTCAATATGACTCAATGTAACATCAAAGTACTATTTCAAAAAGCGATTCTTACGTTGGTCGGAATAATTGTCCATTCATTTCATTACAATGATCTAACTATCAATTGATACAACATCTCAAAATGAGAAGTATTTGTTTCTCAACCCTTGGTGGATCGTTTTATGGATACTGGCAAACAATATTGTTTAGATCCTGAGGTTTCCAAATAATGAGATCCATTTACCCCAATTAGCGTGGAACATAAACCAATTGGAGAACATTATCTGTGGATGTGATATATGAGCATCATTCTCTATCATACACTGTTTCTGCATGGATTGACAATTAGGCTCTTCTCAATTGTCCAATGACTGTTTCCTGCATATCAATTTTACCACAGAGTGGGTGATGTGACTAAATCTAACTGCTCTGGTTCCTGCAGATTTGGGAACAGGCCAAACACGGGAGGGAGGCAGAATTCTGACTGACCAACAAGAGAGGGATGTGGTTGTTTTGCTTCAGGCCAGAAATGATCTTTGCTTCACAGATATTTGCCGGCACATCCTGGACAACGGGGATGTGTTTAACCATGTGGAAACTACAAGTTCGCAGACTATTGCACGCGTGCTGAAAAGGCACCAGGTGTCGGTGAAACCACACCGTGTGCCGTTTGAACGCAGACCGACTGAAGCAGCTGAGGACTCTGCATGCTCAGTTTTCAGAAGGCTGTTCTGAACAATTCAGCAAAGTAATCTGTAATCTGTAAATCCAAGTACCTGGACAACGTGGGGCCAACGTCGCAATGTGTGCAGCTGTTTCTGAAGATGGTTTGGTCGGGCGGAGGGCTCTTACAATGCAGCGCTCCCTGTAACCTTCCTTGATGAGCTACATCAGGTCTGTAGAGCTGATGGTGTGATGTCATTGTGTGGGGCAATGTTAGTTTCCACCATGCTCAAATGGTGCACGCATGGTTTCATGCACAATTTACCAGCCTGTATTTGCCCCCATACTCTACTCTCCTTAAGCAAGGAATTCTCATGATGATGCGTGATAATCAAACCTTTTTCCCTCCCAGGTGAGGAACCGCAGTTGTTTTGCAGATAATCACACTATTTTTGCTTTGCTTCAAATAAATATGTTGTGATTTGCATTTCATTACAGTCACATATTGTTCATTGATTCTGTACTCTTGATTCTACTACAGTAGTACTTTTACACAGATGTATTTACATTTAGTACAATGATGAACCCTGTATCTATTTTAAACCGCAATGTTTAATGATTTTACAAACCACTGGTGAAACTATGATATCGTGTAGGTGATTTAAATCAATGTTCCTGTGGTATTTCATGATAAATCTGTTTGAACCTGCAAGTGAAAAGTTTCTTCTTCTTCATTTGAGCGCCTGCGTTACACGTGAACACTGTTGTGAGGTTTTGATAAACTACATCTCGATTGTGAAAATAGTAAATAATGAAATGGGCCACAAGCAGAAGGTGGCAGTAGCACAGACATTCTTTTACTTTATTGTAAATAGAAAGACTCAAAACTTACGAGTTCCTACAAAGAACTTTCCTTTTGTGATGATTCTGGCCGAGAGTCCCTTCAGAAGACTTCAGTCTACTGCAGCAGGGACTGACCTCGTTCTCCAGCAGGGCCCCAGCACCACGTCCTGGGTCTCCAGAGAGGAGAAGCTCTGCTCCTCGAAGAGGAGGCGCTGCTTCTGCCTGGAGCTGAGCCCTCCTCCTCCCCCTGGAGCTCCGACTGCAGGTCCAAGTCCACAGTGGATTGGTCTCTGCTGGAGGACCTGGGTCTGTCCTCGGTGGACTAGTCTCTGCTGGAGTCTGAGCTGAAGGAGGTTCTGGTGGACCTTCACGATGTGGTCTCCTTCATAGTCCGTGTTTTGCTGCATGAGTGGAGTTTGGAGAAACGAGTCCTAATGAGTCTAATAAGGCCGCTTTGTATCTTTTGGTATTTTCACTCGCCGTCAGAAAGCCTCTGTGAGGAGGAACTGAAGATGAAATCTCTTCACTCTTGAAAGACGGACAGAGATTTTAAAGATAATTCTATAAGAGACGAATGAATCATCTCTGTCCTGTAAAGGGGAACATGACAAAGTTTAAGGACCACGACTGTACGTCGTATCAGGAAGTTTTTTTTTCTTTCTGGTTCCTCGTGTTCTTCAGATCCGGCACCTACATTACCCACAACGCACCGCAGCCACCAATAAGGAGGTGCTATGCTAGTGGTGGCTAACGTAGCCTGGAGTTTGTGTTTTTGTTTGTTTAAACTAAGATAACACATTTAAACACAAACCCAAAGAGTTTTACATGATGTCCGTGACATTTTCTACTGACAGCAAAATGATAAATGATTTAATTTGATTTGGATATTTTTATAGTTGTAAGGGTTAAAACCTGAAGTCGTCTTTTCAGTTGACTCTTCAGAATGAAGAATGACCCGTTTTAGTCTTCGTGGCACCAGTGTTGTGTGTGTGTAAGTTTTGTGTTGTTTTTTGTTCATAACAGAAATTATGATAAGAACTATCGCCTCCATCTCGGGTGTTTTTTCCCCGTGAAGAGCAGATTGTCATCAGAACTCCTCATGAACTCACAACTCGATGCTTCCAGGAAAAATAAGGCGAGAAACACAGTCCCAGTTATTAATAATAATAATAATGATAATAATCAACGCAGGAGTTAAGACAGTTTGAGCAACACACAATTTTTCGATGATCGTTTAATGAAATTCTCGAGTGGTTTCGGATCAGTTGCTGAGATCCTCTTTAATCCACAGAAAACACGTATTTACAATTTACAATCAGGAAAGCTTAATTTAAAGCTACGGAAACGTAGCCCCCCCCAAAACCCCCAAACCCCCAAACCCCCCCAGCTAAACACGATCAACTCCATCAGCAGTGTTTCTTTTGTTTGTAGCGTGAGCAGCGAAGTATGCTAGCTCGGCCGCCATGTTGAGAGCCGCGTTGAGTCAATGACTTTTTACAAATTAAGCACCTTCAACTGAAACTAAATATATAAGTAAGAGAACTGTTGTGTTCTGTTCACATTCATGTCACTGTGGCTGGAGTCTTTTCTCCTACTTGTATCCGCGTTGTTTGGTCCAGTAGCTTCTACGTGTCGCTAGTTGACGACGTGTCGAAGCTTTGAATTCACCGTCTTTGGTTCCTCCTGACGTGAATAAACCTCCCCACAACCTGCAGACATGATCCTGGCAGCAGTACTTCCCTTAAAACATACGTGAACATGATTTATAGGAGATGTGGTGGCAAAGAGACCTCCTAAATAAAGTAGTATGTTGTTTTACATATGAACCAATGTCTAACAACATTATGGGATAAAAGTACAACAACCACCAAGACACTTGTGATAAAAGTAAATAACGGCCCAACGTTTAACATTCATATTCATGCATATGTACAAGATATCACATGACGTGTGTTGGTAGAACACAGGATCCTTCACAGGTAGCTGATCTCCAGCGAGGTGCTCTGGTCCAACGCCTCCTCCGGCAGAGTTTTAATGCTCCCGTTCTTGCTTCCACTGAGGAGCAGCGGGACAGTCAGCGTGGACCCGTTGGCCTCGTCCTTCCCCTTCAGGTCGCCGGCTTCGTCCTTCCCGCCCGGGGCCGCCGCCGCCGCCGGAGACGCCGCGTTGCCCGGCAGCAGCGGCTGCGAGCTCTGCGGCCGGAGGCCGCCGTTACCGTTTTGGGCGATTCGGTAGATCTCGTTCATCTCCGAGACGTCTTCCTCCTCCTCGTCCTCTTCGTCCCTGACCGCCCGCCTCAGGCTCTCCCTGGGCCTGATGGCCAACCTGCCTTCCTTCTTCTGGCGCTCCATGGGCTCGTGGTTCTCCACCTTCCTGGTGGAGCGGCAGAGGGCCTTCCGGAAGCCCCTCTTGAAGTTGTCCGACAGGAAGCAGTAGACGATGGGGTTGGCGCAGCTGTTAGCGTAGCCGAGCACGACCACGAAGTAGTACAGACCCTGGTACTCCGAGGGCAGCGACACCAGCAGGTTGATGATGTTGAGGCCGTAGAAAGGCAGCCAGCAGAAGACAAACACGGCGACGACGATCACCACCATGCGCGTGACTTTCCTCTCCGACTTCCGCCGCTTGGTGGAGGTGGCGTGGACTTTTTTACCCGAGCTGCGTATCTTGAAGACGATGAGCAGGTAGCAGAGGCAGATGATGAGAAGCGGGCCAAAGAATCCCACCGTGGAGGTGTAAATGATGAACGCCGCCCGCCAGATGTTAGCCGGCTGCGGCCAGGCGATGTTGCAGGTGCCGCCCGCTTTCTGAATGTTGGCGAAGATCACCACGGGCAGCACCACGAGAAAGGACAGGGCCCAGACGGTGCCGTTCACCACCTTGGCCACCAGAGGGCGCCGCCACTTAGACGACCTGATGGGGTGCACCACGGCCAGGTAGCGGTCGATGCTCATCACGGTCAGGCAGAAGATGCTGGTGAACTGGTTGATGGAGTCCACCGTCATCACCAGGCGGCACATGAAGGAGCCGAAGGGCCACGCCTGGAGCGTGTTCTGGACCGCCAGGAAGGGCAGGCCGAGCATGAAGAGCTCGTCGGCGATGGCCAGGTTGAGGATGTAGATGTTGGTCACCGACTCGATCTTGGAGTAGTGCAGCACGATGTGAATCACCAGCGTGTTCCCGCCGAGGCCGATGACGCACACGATTATGTAGATGAGCGGGATGAGGACGCCGGCCACGCTGGGGCCCGGGGCGGCGTCCGGCGAGCTGGAGTTGGTGGCGTTGAACAGCGTCTGGTTCAGGCCGCTGTCGTTGAACATGAGGAGGAACGCGGGGAGTCCGGGCAGCGCGCCGGCCGAGCTGCCGCTCTCCGGCATCTCGTCCGCCGTCATGTCTCTCTGGCGCGGGAAAAGCGAGGCGGCGCCGTGTGAGCGTCCTTCTGCTCAGCTCCCGCCCATCTGCTCCGCTGGGGGGGGGGGGGGGGGGAATCAATTAGTTATCGGACTGAAAGGTTTTCTGTTTCTGTTTAACCTCCGCCGGGAGTGAAAAGAATGAAAGACGTCTTTGTCCCCCGAGGACACCAGAGAGATTCTTCACAAAGGCTTGAAAGATTACTTGGAAAGCTCAGAGCAGCTAACTTTAAGAACACATTCGTGTCTTTCTGTTCTAAGACAAATAAGAGCCGTATTATTTTGGAATGACACAATTTGACACAGACTTTAAGGACAGGTAGGAGATCTTTTGACATGTTAATCATGTCAAATGTGGGATCTCAGCACCCCAAATCAGAAGACATTCATTCATAATTACAGGATGGTTTTATTCCATTCAGGGTCCTTTTTAACTCTGACGGCCCGTTTCTGTATTTGATGAATGCTTCATCTGAAACATTTAGCTCCTCAACATGTGTGTGAATATTTACCATTAGATTTGAATCATTATGAAATGTTAAATTTAAAAAAGCAAAGTCCACGATACGACTGTATGCGGAAGATGCGTACAGATGTATTATTAGTATATATTTAATAATACAGAGTGTAAAAAACATCTATTTCTTGTGTTGATTATGCTGAATTTACACCCAAAGACGCTGAGCCTTGTTCCATTATTTAAAATGTACTTTGAGACTATTTTGATATGCGACAGCGCCTCTCAAGCTGATTAAAAGCAATCAAAAGGCGGGTGATTAAAAATATTTTCCATACTCCTCTTGCGCGTTATCTTTTCCAATACAGTTCAGATGAAGTAATCAGTGTTGAAGTAATTAGCAATTATGTAGCAGCAGAGCAGAGAGGAAATGTTGGCAAACACGCGTACTGTTTGTTCCAGTGATTCACCCGCTCAGTTTGGGGTCTTCCAACGCTCAAATTCTGATGTTAAAAAAAAAACAATTAAAAACTGCAATGTCATCAACCTTTAATGTACAATGAAGAACACAGGAAGCCGGCGTAGATTTCACACAAAGGGAAACACAAAGGATGCAGATAGAACGGTGGGTGTTTGCAGGCGCATTGATTACCTGCCGATTACGCGACGACGGCCACGACAGGTGAACCACACAGGACGCGCTCCCACGCGTGGGCCATTCTGGTGTTGCTGGGAGGACTGGGAGAGGGAGAGGCAGAAGGTGGAGGTGAGGCTGGATCTCTTCTAGCAGATGGTGCACTCGCCCACACACTCACACACTCATTCTAACTAAGAAGCGATGAGAAAAAAGAGAGAGTGTGGCCGTTTTCCCGCGCAGCCAACGGGGCTGTTTATCTGTTGAGTAGAACACAATACTACAACTGTGCCTTTCCGAACACCACCGCGGCGTCACAACATCGGGGCATCTGTGTTTGCCTTTTCATTTCACGCTCCACGACCCCCTCGGCCGCTCGACCGCCGGCGAGTCAACGGGGGGGAGAACAATGAAAGCATCAGCAGCACCTTTCAGGGGAAACACTTACGGCCTCCCGGTGTCTTTTTTTAAATTTATTATCGTGTTGTTTGATTGTCGCCTTCAGAAAAACCAGCAGTGAGAAAAGGCCCAGATGTCATGTGACCTGAGCTCATTGAAACAGGAGCCCGGCGTCAGCTGCAGGAGTCGCCTGGAAAAGAAAGGCTTCAAGCTTCTTTGCTGCAGCTCCGTCTCGGCGAAAAAAACAAACTCAAGCGAGCTGCGGAGTTTCTTCCCGAGGTCATTCGTCACTTTCCAATATCCCCCAATTCCCCGTGAAGGCGGACGTTTCACATTAGATCTGGAAGTCTGGGTCACCATGGAAACCGGCGAGCAGGAAAACCCAGAGATGGGCGTCGTACGTCAAACGGAAATGGAATAAATATTCGCTTCTCCCTTTTGTCCAACTGGAGTGTTTGGAGGAGACAGAGAACGCAGTTGCGTTCTGCTTCCTGCGAGGAACGACGAAACCGGAACGAGGCCTCGGGTCACCGGAGGGTTGTTTTCATCATGAATGTTAAAAGTCGTCTGGTTTTAATATCGCTTCTGTTTCCCCCCCGTCCAACGAACGCGTGGTCTCACTGACACAGTTCTCTCCTCCCGCCTCTAAATATCTACATATCATATAAATACATCTGTTGGAGTCTGTTGGTGTCGACCGGCCGTCGGGTCCGTGCGGGACTCGTTCCACCCTGTTCACACAATCCGCCGCTAAACAAACTGAACTGTTGGAGCGGCTGAAGGTCGAAAGGGCCTCTAATCTTAAACGCGTTTCTTAACTGGAACGAAAACGTTCACGACCGAGGATCAGCTGTTCAGAGTGAGCTTTAACTAACGGACGGACAAATAACGGCAGCTATAAAGTAAACTGGAGAGCTTGAAATAAGTAAGATGCGCCATAGACTCGCGGATTAAACTATAGTAAAGTGTTGTTTGACGTGAGCTAAAGTCCACAGAGCAGATGGAGCAGGAGGAGGAGAATCAGCTGCCGCGCTCGATGTGCCACGTCTGCACATAAAAGACGGTGACCTTCCACATTAATGCTAATCGGTGTTTCTTTTCTCCTGTGGCGGCTCAGACACGAGCGGAGCAGCTGAAAGCCACGGTGAAGGACGGCGGAATAGGACACTTAGTCCGGCTCGCTCTCGTGCGTTTCCTCTCCACAGACGAGAGGCGGCCGACAGGAGGCCCTCCGTGACGAGTGATCACCACCCAACGCCGAGCAGGAAGGCCCCGGGATGACTTCATATTCTGCACATATTTGTATATTAGATGTATATATTCGAGCTTGTCCCACGCGAGTGAACCACGAACACAATCGGGGCCAGCAGGGCGACGGTAACCACGGCAACGGTACATGTGCTAAACACCAACACGCGTCCAACTTTACTTGTCATTTCACCTTGAAATTCAGTAAACTTTTGACTTATTTTTGGAAAAAGGTGGTGTTCAAAATGAATACGGGTGTTTTACTTCCACTCGTCAAAAAAGAAGACGTATTCACTAAACGCTAAAATGATCGGTGCAGGAAAAAACTACATCTTTAACCTGAAATGATTGTGCATTTTATTTAATTGTTTTCAATAACTTTGCCACTCATAACAAACGCATAACGCTATTACGTTACACATCTGTCCTGCAGCTGCTTCCACGGGCCGTCCCAGCCTTTCAGGTGACGATCCGATGGGCGGGTTGCGTTCGCCCTTGTTGGCGTCCTTTCTCACTCTCAGCCGTATCGCGCCGTGTTTGCTGGATAAATATTCACAGAAACACTGAAGAACAGCCGAGACCCCGAGCACCGCTTCACATCGAGCTGGTCTCGGTTCTATTCGGCGTTCTTTAATGCATCGAGTCCTAAAGGTACTTAGAATCAACTCACGAGAGACTTTAGAACAAAATGCACAGCAACAGGTTCATCACGTCTACTTTTGTGGCCCCCGAGACGCTGAAATCCATCAGGTGTTTTCCAGTTGTCGTCATCCTTCAAAGTTCAGGACGATAATGAACGGAAAGCGCTTTGAAAGAGTTAAAGTTCAAAGATTAAAACACAGGGTTTGTGTCGGCCTTAATAAACCCGGTGAGGTCCCATCCAGGCTTCAGACCCGAGCCTTCTCTGTCAGCTAGATGCCAACAGGAAACACTGAAGCGAGACAGAAATATCCTGTCTCGTCTATGTTTTGGCTTCATTTTCGATGGAAACAAGCTTCCCTCCCTGGTGAAAGGAGGCAATTTAACGCGTCGGTCTCACCGTGACGCTGTAAGACGATTCCCCTCACGCCAGGTAAGAGAGATTTATTGACTCAGACAAGCTTCCTCTCCATGTTTTCATCTTTCGTTCATGCATGAACACCTTAATGTCCAACGAAACGTTTTTCATCTGAGCAAACGGGACGACGTGTCAAACGACGATATGAATAAAATGCAGAATTAGCCGCAGAATAGCGAGAACAAACGCACATGTCACCATGCTGAAGGGCAGCGGCGCTCCCGAAGCGTCTTCACCTTTGGGTTTTGGATCTAAACCCTGTCGGGTCGTGTAAGATGAAAATGCGCCGGGCCGGTGCGGAGGCTCCGCGTGGCTCCCGAACTGTGGAGCGCTCGCCCTCCGGGTCTCTGCGACTGAAAATGACGAATTACTCGTCTCTTGGCTGTTGCTAGGCAGCGCAGACTCCGCTTCCTGCGCCCCTCAGACGCCTTACATCTAAAGATGTATATTCAGAATCTTTAGGCGGAACCAGAACTCCCTGTCAATGTTCTGTCGTGACCGGAAAGCGGCATTTTATTCATTTCCAGCGTGGAAAAGGAAAAGGAGAGAACAAGAACATCAGACGTTCGGTCAAATGCAGCTCTTTCTCTTTTCTCTTTGAGGAGTCGTTTCTACTTTCTGCTCTTTTCTCCTCGTTTAGTGTGAAGTCGCTGTGGCTCGTGACACACCTGAGGGGAGCGTGTGAGCGTGAACGCTCGCATCCTTCTGCAATTACGCTGTGGACGCATAATACGTTCGCAATTGCAGGTACACACGTTGAATACTAACTATCGTTTGCCTCCACGTCGGAATTTACTATTTGGAAAATATCCAACGCAGCAAAGAGATGCAGAGTTTATCATCATTTATCAACAGCAGTTTAGATGATCGTGACTCTGTTTTCTTCTGCTTGCTTTGAGAAAACAACAGAAAACGTTCAAGGGGATTTATGCGCCAATACGAATGAGTCAATGACTCGGAATGAATGCAAATCAAATACAAAGAGATGCAGAATGACAACATGACGGAGAAGTAACGCTCAATGACTAAAAGGGACACAAAAGGGTCCACAGACACACAACACGGCCTCAAAGAGACACACAACGAGCGCGAGGAGACACAACAGGACCACTGAGGGACGCAAAGCGTCTCCTCGTTGTCTACGCAACTTTGTTTATTTAGCGTTGTGCATTAATAAGTTACATAATGTTCACTTACAGGGTTTTACTCATTTTGCTGAAGCGCCACTTTGAAAAAGTTCGTGTTTAAACGTTTAATAAATGATCCTCCCGCTCGCGATGCGCACGTGAGGACGGAGACGTCGCCGGTGTCTCGTGCTGTGATCACGGCGACACACACACACACACACACACACCTGAACTCACCTTTATGACGAGCCTGCGCCGCGCGGTCCCGCGACGCGCATCGGGGTTTTTGTTTTTTTCTCCTGAGGATTTAAGCGAGGAGACGACGCGCGGCGGCCGGTCGGTGGACGCGCGTGTGAAACTGTCCGGTCCTCCGGTGGGTTCAGGCGGTGAGTCCCGCCCCCCCGTCACACACACACACACGCCCCCCTCGCCCCCCCTCACACACACGCCCCCCCGGCGTGTTCACGGACCCACTGATGGAAGTCACCGCGCTGCGTCTGCGGCTCGTAACCAGGTAACAGCTCAGCCCGCCGCGCGCGCGCGGGAGGTGTCGCAAGCCGCTGCGCGTGCGCGCGCGCGTGTCAGGAGACGTTTTCTGTTGGGTCGGAAAAAAACAGCAAAAGCAAGAAATCATATTTCAGAAACACTTTTTACGGTTTTTTACAGTTTTTGTAATAATGCGTTTTATTTTAAGGAAAAAGTGAAACGGCTTTTAAAACTTTAAACAATAAAGTATCAGATAAACACAGTAAAATACAATGTGAGATGTAGTGAAGTATTGACTGCAAATACAAACAAGCAAGATTAAAACGTTTTAATGAAACCACATTTATTGTTTGTATTGCAGAAGCAAAACGGCCGCACAGGGACACAAAAAATAGATACAAAAATATCTACAACATCTCTATAACAAAGAGAGACAAAATGACTAAAGTCACACAAACACAAAATGACACAAAAAACAAAACAAATGTCTAAAGAGGAGACACGCAACAACTTCAAAACCACAGTAATGACAACTTTACTATAAGTAACACAAATGAAGATGTGGTTGTTTTGTAACCTTCTAACTCAGGTATTCTTGTGCTGATGCAAGTTTATCGACTTTCACTTTTCAAATGAAACAGATAAAAAGTGTTTTAAAATACCAATGAAAGCAAAAGACAGCCGATGAACACAGCGAGACAGAAATACACAATTTAATATCTTCTAGTTGATTTGGGATTTTACAAACTAAGGACAAAAGAGAAAAGCCACAAAGACATCACAAGCAAATGAGGGTGTTTGTGGGATTGATAACTGGAAGCAGCCGTTAAAGTGTAAATAAGTGCCTTTCTTCCTGTGAGAGCATCTCACTGTCATTGCTTCAGTCGCTGAGCATCTCGCTGATTAGTGCCGGTGGGCCTCGTAAAGCAGATCAACATCTGCCTTTTCACACGGATGGATCGATTGATTGAAGCCTCCCTGCTGGTTATTGTGTGTGTGTGTGTGTGTGTGTCTCGCACCGATGTCCTCTGCACTCTGCAGAGTGGATCCTTCGGAAGGACGGCGGACGTCTCTCTGCTCGTCGCCTGTTGTTCAGTGTTTGAGCTTCAACGGACGTCAAACTGCATCCGGAGAGAAAAACGCGGCGCGTTTATTGTGACTCAATGAAAGATTAATAAAATCCTATCCGGACTCCTTTGTTGTGAAGGAACAGGAAATGTAATTACCACCCGGCCGAGTGATGAACAAACCGTGAGGCTGATTTTAATTAGATAATAATAAAAGTTTTCATTTCGTGCTTGTTTGTAACTTGGTCCATTGCAGTGATGGAAAAACGCTTTAGTGGACTTTAGTTTCTACTGAGTGGAAACACACTTCTGCATCATGAATCATCCACATAAAGGAACATTTCACGGGTTTGCATATTTCAAACCCTTTTTGAACCAGTCCGAACGCAACAATAAGCAATGAGTGACTAAACTCAGTAAAGACTAAACCAAAGAGACGCCTGCTGGATGACTCACAGGCTCTGATGCGACTCCTCGAGGGTTTTTGCAACAATCACTTAAAAATCACGGTCATCCGTCTCTCACTTGCATCCAGCAGGAGATGAACAGTTATATTACTCCCTTCATCATGTACCAGGTCTCGTGTGAGCGGACCGGCAGACTCCTACAGCGCCGCAAAGGTCACAAACACAGCCCCCCCCCCCCCCCCCAAATAACCACGCCGCAGACGGCAAACAGACGGCAAACAGAAGTCAATTCAAACGAATCCTCTGAGTCAGTCTCTGCCCCCCCAACACACACACACACACACACACACACGTTCTGTCCCTCGCCTGTGTGATTTAAATGGCGGCGTGCAAAAGATGCAGGTGAGGGATTGTCAAGGAGCTGATGCACGGCGCCACGTCCCCCGAGTGGGAGGAGCTCGCCGCCCGCCGCTGTGAGTCAGACGTGAGCGACGAGGTGCGGGCGGAAAAACAAAGAGGCTCCTCCTAATCAGATCTCTGCTTTCCGCCTTTTAGCTCTCTGACGGCCTCGAGGCGTCGGCGAGTCCGCTCGCTGTTTCTGCGGAGAAATGTCAAATGTCTCACAAGGACACAGAGAACATTCACACAAGTGCTTCAGGTTCTAAAGGTACTCATTATGCTGCTTTATACTCCTACTCAACGTCTAACTTTTTACTGCTACTACTTTGATACATGCAAGCAACAGATGACATGTGGACGAAGTGGACGAACCCCAGCTGGCTCTGCAGCATATTTCCCCCAAAGGCCACATTGTTCCCTTCAAACAAAACTAGGGTGGATTATCGACCGGCTCGTGGTCTGCACGTCTCATTGCTTCTATCCTCTCTCAACGCTATTGTTCCTTGGTGCAAAAGCAACATTCATGCTTTGCCCGCGTAGATACCAAGAGGGGAGGACTGCACTCAGCTCCTCGCACAGAAACCTCATTAGCCTGACGTCTCCAGGGGCCTCGATTCAGAATTCCAGGGCGCCGATCGATTCAGCGGTGTGTTCGTCATGCAGGAGGGACGCGAGGACGTCCTAGCGAGCGTTAGCCGTCCCTCTCTCACACGCGGCGACATGCAGCCCTCCATCCCATGGCGTCCTGAGTGGAATTAAGATAATTGAGTTGGCTGCTTCCCGGAGAACATTGAGGCAGCGCACCAAACTCCCATAACTGTTTTTCGGCCAAATAAACACAGACATCATCAATTACCACGAGTCCACGCGTCACAGGGAGCTCCTGTTGCTTTGGAGACTGTTTGGAGTTTAATTTGTGTCCTGACAGCCGGACATTTGGGACGAACGAGGCGTCCAAAGTGTCTCAGTGGGGATTAGAAACTAATTTTCCCTCCAGATTGATTCTGCAACCATCGTGCCGAGTGGACACAGTGATGAAGACAGACGGTTTCACGACTACCGCGAGGGAGAATGATCCATTGATCATAAAGGAAAAAATGCTTATTTGAATTTAGTATATATATATATATGTATATATATATATAAATATACATATAAATATATATATACATATATATATGTATATATATATTTATATTTATATATATACATATATATTTATATGTATATTTATATGTATATTTATATATATATACATATATATATATACATATATATATATTTATATGTATATTTATATATATATACACATATATATTTATATATACACATACATATATATATATATATATTTATATATACATATATATATATAAATATATATATATAAATATATATATATATATAAATAATCATTTTCATGTCATATATATGAAAACACATATATATATGTATATATATATATATATATATATATATACATACATATATATTTATGAGCGACTCATAGAGTTTAGAAAATGTCTTTCTGTCCACGCTGGTGCGTTAGGAATGTACAATCCCCCTCGTGGGTCGGCTGCTTATCACCGGCTGCTCTAAGTGAAAAAGAAAAGCAGTTTCTCAAACTCCTTTTATCCGCTCTGACGGGGAACCAGCTGCTACTCCGATTAGATAAGTGCTCTCTTTTCAGGCCGCCGCCGTCACAGCGCCGCTTCTCAGCTCCATCTGATCCCACCTGGACCCTTTTCACTTTTTTGGCAGGTTCGAAATGTCAGAAACACAATTGCAGATCAACAGACAAAAGCAGGATTAAGGATGGATGTCGTTCGCTCTTTGTTAATTGAATCTTGGCCGGTGTGTGTTCATTTTGTTGTTAAATCTGATGTTTTTCTCAATGATTAATCCGGCTGCATCGAAGCGCTTGTCGCGTTGCTGTCGCTGCGTCGCGTTCCATGAGATCCTGACGTGACGGTGGGTTTTACAGAGTGTATTCAGTGCAAGAGGAGAGGAACATTTCACGCTGCAGTTCATCACGAACACATCTGGAGAGGACGGGGATGTTAAAGGTTATTGAAAACTATCTCAAACTGAAGAGTAAAGGTACTGAAATACATTCACCGCTGCTGCTATTAAAAACACCAAACCACATATGCATCTTTTATGTGTTTACGGCTCACAGTCCCGTCTGATCTTGGAATCCTATTCATCATTTTCATCAATATTTCCACTTGTGAGAATCACAGCAATCACTGTCAATAATTAAAACCCTCTTGCGAGATGTTTAGAATCAGCAATGTTGTTTTGGTGAGATTGCTTTACAAATAGGCCACACAACACGGACCCCCGGCGGCCCCCTTTGTTCAATCTAGGAGTGCGTTTCCAGCTGGTACTACCAGTCCATGATCACGTCCAGTTTGGGCCCAGATGAATATCCGCGACTCTCTTTCTCTCATTTGTGCCGATAATCAGAAGTCTAATAGAGACGCATCCGGCGAGGCGTCGCTGCTGGTTGTAAGTAACCACTAACAATGTGTATATATACATATATACATATGTATATATATATATATATTCTGTCCCCTGGCAGGCGTTTTTCTCAACATAGAAAGGTTGTTTTCACTCAGTCGAGCTTTCAGATGGAGCTGCAGCACTTTGATGGTGGATCAATACACTCAAGGCTCCTTTTTCTTATCTTTGGGGAAGAAATCCCCTTTGAAGCTTGTTTGAAAGTTGAAGAGCAGAGAGTGTGTGTGTGTGTGTGTGTGTGTGTGTGTGTGTGTGTGCATAAAGTACTTGAACTTGCTGATCTTTGACCTTCATTTTCATTCGTAGTCGGTCTTGTTGAAAGGTTGTTGCAAATACGGAAGAATCATAATAAAAATCGAATGATAAATATATAAAAACATATTTGGTGAAGTGATGGATCCGGACTTAGAGACATTTTAACCTTCATCGATGATCATTTGACTCATCGCACAACGGAAACATTTCTTTCTGCAGGTCGATAATGGATCCAAAACCACTTCAAAGTTCCTATTTGCTTTTGGAGCCTCAGAAGACGCCAGTGGTCCTCTGACTGGGAGGAGGCCCCGAGGGCCAAACAGGGATTTCAGTCATAAGAGCAGCTGAATGAACGACAGCTGAACGACCTCTGATCGTCGCCTCGGGAGGTGAATGCGCTCACACGACTGCTTTGTTTGCCGCTTTGTCGTCCGGCCTTGAGCGCTGAGCGGCCGCTGTTCCCCCCCGAAGAAGAGAAACAAGAGGAGCCGTAGGCATAGAAACTGAAACTCTTTCGTTTTTTTTACGTTTTAAAATCTCTTTCACTTTTTGAGTTTGGGCACAAGCACCAGAGTGCTTTGTATCTCGTTGTTGATGATTCATTTCTATTGATCGGATCTTTCATTGACGTCATACGTTTGCACTTGGCGGTGTGCTGCTGCACGATCTGGTGACAGTGCATCTGCGCCGCCTGCACACCGCACACGCCGACCCGACGGCATCCGCCTTGTCGCGTCACCGTGGCAACCGAGTGGAACGCCGGGGCATCAGAAGACTCCAGACCCGAGTTCTGCAGGTGTGCTCTGGACCCTCGGGGGGGGGGGGGACAAATCAAAGCACTTAGTGAGAGCAGAGGGACACTTAACGCCACAGATGGCTCGGTAATCACTAAATATCAAGGAGCATTTTCCCTCCTCAGGAGCCCGAGGACTCGGGAGGCCACACGAGGCTCCTGGAGCAACAACCCTGGCGTCTCTGAACGCGGCCAGCGGCGACTGTCGCTCATACCTTCGTGGTTCATTGTCGCCGTGTGCAAACCTTGTTGTTCTGTGTCTCTTCGGGTCAATTCTTCTGGTCAGTTCTGTCTCCTTGCTGTTTGTGTCCCATTGTGTCTCACTGCAGTTGTTACGTGGATGTTAGTTTGCGTCCTGTTGTGTCGATCTTGCCGGTCTGTGGATTATTCCCTTTTGCTTTATTTATTCATTTTTTTGTTTTGCATCTCTCATCTTTCTTTTATCTCTGCGTCCGTTGTTTTCTTTTCTTTCCGGTTGCTTTTGTCTCGTTGCAGCAATGTTGCATCTCTCTGGTTGACTTGTGTCTCTCTGAAGTTGTCTTTCATTTCTCTGTGGATTATTTCATCACTTTACAGGTTGATTCGTGTCTCTCTAGTCCAGAGTGGTTCTCAAATGGGGGGGCGTGTACCCCTGCGGGGTACTTGAAGGCACTCCACGGGGTATTTTTTTTCCAAATAAATTTAAACTTAGAACCTATTCACATATAAAACAAGTCTTAGGGGTACTATGTATGTATGGTTTAGTTTGAGAACCACTGCAGTCCTCTGGTTGTCTGCTGGGTTTCTGAGTCCATCGCTGTGTCTCTTTGTTCCCGTGATGCCGTTCAGTGACGTGTTCCTGGTGAACGTTCTGGCTCGTCTCGTCACCACGTCTCCTCCGAAACACGACATGTCCCATTACGAAGAAAAGATCCCAGCGCGCGAAGCCCAATTGCAGGAGGACGGACCGGGCGACAGCCGCTTCGTTGGCGTCTCTCATGGCGAGCGCTGCCGCTGCTGATTGACAGGCGGGATTCGTGGTGGACTCACAGCTGTTCAGGGACGTTGGTGAGTTTCAGGTGACACGAGGAATAATTGTTCTGTCTTTCTGCTCATCCTCCGCTGCTGAATGACAATGATGTCACTCAGCGCTTCTCATTTCTCACATCTAAGAAGTTATTTTATGAACCATTTATAAAATAATGTCTTTATTTTATGACGTATGATGATGTGACCCTTAAAACACACAGTGATCGTTAGTTCTTATCCTGCCGAAAATACACACCGATCTAAAATAAGTGTGAATAAAGTGTGACTCACGCAAACACGTGTTTGGTGACTTCTCCAGTTTGGGCCTTTTTATTTCAGCACCCAGTTGCTAAGCAGCCAGTAAACACAGGCAGAAGAAAGAAACGTTGCAAAACAAATCTATGAATTCTGGTGTCACTGTAACAATCGACTGTGGGGAAACATCAGTGAAAATCTCAGGTTGTTACGCAGCAAATGAACCACGTGAACCTTCATGTTGCTTTGGTCTTCTCGTGGGATTCGTTGACAACGAGTGAACGTATAATTTGCGAGGCCCACTAGATGGGGCCCGGCGTTTGGAGACGAGCCACGCGTCGCTCGAGTCCTTTCCTTCCTGCTCAAGTGGGCGCGTTTCATGTTCATTTGGCTTCTTCGCCCCACAGAACAAAGATGAAACCCTTTTATTTTGAAGGGCACGCACGTCGAGATGTTTTTGGTGGTGTTCGCGTTTGTGGAGAGCTCCTTGTGGCAGACGTGGCAGATGTGTAACCCTGACAGCGGCCGGGGGGGAACGACGTGCGCGCACACCTCGTCGCGCACGTCGAGTCTGTTTTCGGGCGTCACAGAAGCAGCGCCGGCCCTTTTTCCTTCGCTCTGACACTCCGACACACGGCTTCCTGTTCGCCTCTCAGTCGCTCTGCGCCGTCCACAACATGGCCATCTGCAGGAAGGACAGCTTCCTCTGGGGCAAAGGTACGCTCATCTACACGCTTTATCAAAATAATGGACTTGTTTTAAAGTGTTAGTCCCACTATTTGTGGTTCAGTCATGAGGGTTCACTGAAAACGCTGCTGGTTGATTGACATTTAGTTTTCGAAACTGTGAAACCGTTTTGTTGTCGAACATTTCTCTCGTTTGAGACCTGTGACAATAACAATGAGTGATGATTGAAACTTTAGTGAAGTAAGTCACAATCAACTTGACCCATCATCCTGAACGTGAGGAAGAGGCGGTTCGGGTCCACTGACCTTCTCGTCGCTGCTGGTGTGTGATGGCGAGCGTCCAGCAGTCCTCACGCCGTCCTCACCAAAGCCTTCTTGTCTCCCACAGCTCCACCGAAGAGACAGGCTCACACCACTGGGATTCACAAGTTTGAGCTGCTGGATGACATTCGGGTACTTTATGTATATATATATATATATATATATATTTATATCTATATCCTTCCAAGGTCTCGCATTAAAAATACCCCATTATTCTTCTCGCCCACTCTTGATGGCCTCCACAGAGCTTTTCACAGCACACGAAGGTGTTTTGTTCGCCATGTTTTCCCTTTGAGGTGTGAAGGTTATTTTCTGCTGGCGGCTGATTGGCTCTGAGTCGTGTGACGTCGTCCGTGACGCCACGAAGGACCTTGGTACCGAGCCAGCGTCTTTTTCACTTCAACTCCCTCCATTTTTTTTTTTTCCTTCCAGAAGCTGAGGTTGGAGATCAACGACATCACGGCAGAAATCCAAAGCCCCGAGCTGAAGGAGCAGGAGTGAGTATGAGGAGCAGCTCCGGGGTCAAGGAGACATCCGGGTCACACGGGTCATAGATGGCGCCCGTCGGCAGTTCGCAGTTCAAAAACTGATCTTAATTAGTTCATCTTTTACTTGCACATGACTTCAACTTCGATTGTTAATCCAATGCATTTTGTACTTTAAGATAAGTGTCCATCATATTTATAGTCTATTAAACACTATTTCACAGTGCACGTCGTGCACAGCGGAGGCGGCCTGCGTGCGCGTCTTCCATTTGAACCGGCACCATTGGTGCTCTTTCATTGGCCGTGCACGAGAAGTGACCCCCCCCCCCCCCCCCCCCCGCTGCTGGTCACTGTTCCCTAACGGGCCGGAGGCATCGGGCCCAGTCAGCCGAAGTGCAGAGGAAGTCTTGACATTTTGAGAAGGCGTGCAGCCATCTACACGTTTTCACTTCCTCTTGCTATTGTCGCTGCTTGCAGGAGGTGCAAAGCATTGCAATACGTCAGCAGTTACTGGTATGATAACCACAGTTTACCAGAACCGCTGCGCCGCCCGAATAGACTGAAGGAAACACACGCTGGAGGAATCCTCCAAACGGGTCAAATGTTTCATTAAATGATGGAGAAATGTTTGGATCTTTGATCTTTAATAAGGCAAACTACCATTGCCGAGTTAATACATCTTAAATTAAACTGCTAAGATACTCTGATGATGTCATTTTGAGCCTCGTGAAACGAATATACACCCAAAGTGCATTAAACCAATCATGCAAATTGCCCCTGAAGATTAATGCTGAATTATTCACACTCAGAAAGCAGCGCGGCAACTTACACGATGTGAGGAGTGAAAACAATCCGCTCTGAATGTACAGAAGACGTCATATCACATGTCATATGTACTTAAATGATGATATTTTTGGGGCATTCTGTTGCAGTAAAAACGTCGTGAAGAACAGGAGATTCCTTCGCGGGAAGAAGAAATTCAACATGGACCCCAAAAAGGTGAGTTTCCGTTGTGTTTTGGTGCAAACAAACAGTCATAAGAGGATTTGCTGTTGTTTCTTGCTGATATTTTACGGGGGAAAGTGGTGGAAGAAGCTCTCAAACGTTATCAGCTCTCAAAGATCAACGCAGCATCAAATGGAGGCGAGCGTTCACTGCTTGAGCAAATACACACACATCGATGCGGACGGTTTGATTCAGCGCTTTACGTCTCAGAGGAGGTGCAGCTGGGGGGGTCGTACCTTCACTCACTTCTCCTCTGGTTGTGAAGGTCGCCCGACGGGTGACAGCCGATGGCGGCGGCGGTGAGCGCGCGCAGAGGTGCAAAACCGTGCAGCGACGCAGAGAAAAGCCACATCCTGTTCCCTGAAGTGCTGCAGAAGCTCCACTTCGCGGCCTGCCGTCTCCCCGGCTGCTTCCCCCCCCCAGCTCGAGTGGAAGGATGAGAAGTTTGAGACCCCCCCCCGGGGGGTTATGTTAGGGGGTCTTTGACGTGTAATTGATTGGAAAGGGGGGGCTCTGCAGGAAGGGGTCATACTTTCCAGATGTGGCTCTGAAGAGACATTAAGGAGACTTTGTCTTTCTCCTCTGGTGGCGAATGACGTCGTCGACTCAGACGGAGAAGAAAACCAAGAAGTTAGAAGAGTTGATTAGAGTGTCGACGTTTAACGGGAAGCTTGTCTGTGATCATTTGTGCTGTAATTCATAGATGTTCCCCCAAAAGAAATGAATATTTAATCCACTCATACGTTGGTCCCACTGGATGGAGAGCAGAGGACGTGGACTCCAACATGAGCTTAAATGAGTTAAACCAAAGTTCTATCTGCCTCGGTTGATTTCAGTGAATATGGGAGTTTATTTCAAAAGAGAGAAAAAGGGAGAAAATTGACACGTGTTGCTGGACTCCGAAAAAAGTGCGATATGAGAACCGTTGTCTAAGGTTTCCAGAGCACGCGGAAGCTTTGGTTAAACGAAGGCGATCCACCCAAAACAAGTGTCTGCGTGTGAGCTCGGACCGTCTGCTCGTCCTCAGGGTGTCCGCTACCTGGTGGAGAGCGAGCTGCTGGAATGGCGAGCCGAGGCGCTGGCCGAGTTCCTTTACAAGGAGGACGGACTCAACAAGACCGCCATCGGGAACTTTTTGGGAGAAAGGTACAGTGAGCACGCTCGCCCCCGACAGATTGATGAAAACAAGAGTCCAACGATGCCACGGTATATCATCATTTGGGGCGTTGCCATGGAGATGCACAGAGGGCCGGTGATGAGGCAACACGGGCAGCAGGGAAATAGTCAAATATCTTTTTTTTTATCTTAATTCATTAAGTTTTAAGTTCTAGCTCGACGTTCCGCAGGATGGAGCTCCTCGCATCTTCTTCGCGCTCGATGTTCTTCTCCCCATTTATGATTTTACTTTGTCTCTCGCAGGGAGGAGATGCACCTGCAGACCCTCAAAGCGTTTGTGGGTCTGCATGAATTCTCTGATCTGAACCTGGTGCAAGCGCTGAGGTTCGTGTTGCTTTAAAGTCGGCGTGGCTGCAGGTTCCTTCGCGCCTCGTTTCTCTGACGGCGTGTGTGTCTTTTTTCTCTTGCAGGCAGTTTCTGTGGAGCTTTCGTCTCCCGGGAGAAGCGCAGAAGATTGACAGGATGATGGAGGCGTTTGCAACCCGCTACTGCGACTGTAACCCGGGGGTCTTCCAGTCCACCGGTACGCCGACAACGCCGTTGATTACAGCGGCGTGCAGCCTCTCTGCCGCCAGGATCAACATGTTTTATTTCACAATAGCAGCTGATCAGAGATAAAAGTCTTCCTCCTCTGGCGGCGCTCACAGGAAATTATTTTTAATACCGGTGCAATTTATTCAGGCAGTGCAACGCGCTTTAGGGCCGCTCAGGGCACAAAATGAAAGAAGTGATGGACCAGTCGGAAAGGAAAGAAGCTAACTAACACATTTGCAAGAAGAAAACAGAACATTTTAGAGGATTAGTCCCAAATTTGACTGATTCAAACAAAAAACGCTTGTGTGTTTTGTTCCCTGTTGGTTTATTCCCTCAGTAAACACTGTAAACACGAGTTTATGATCTCAATCTCTAGTTTCAGCCACTTCCAGTCATTAGTTTCAAAAACGTCGGCCCACAAACAGACAGGTGACGTCACGGCGAGGATGTCCAAACGCGCTCCGAGGGCACCGGAATCTGTAGATTCAGCTGATTTATCTAAAGTTCAATGCGCACGGACGCCACCGAGAGCTCAGGAAGGAAGGACTCATGCGAGAGGCTCCTTGGGCTCCTTTTGCCTCGCTCCCTTGCAGGCAGCTGGCGTTGCCATGGCGACGTATAAATTGTTTTATGTTATTTTTGTGCTGTAAAATATTCAGACGCACGGCTGCAGAATCCTAAGTGTTTCCCCATCGTGTGTGTGTGTGTGTGTGTGTGTGTGTGCGTGTGTGTGTGTGTGTGACAGACACGTGCTACATCCTTTCCTTCGCCGTCATCATGCTCAACACGAGTCTCCACAACCCCAACGTGAAAGACAAACCCGGCCTGCAGAGATTCGTGACCATGAACAGAGGGATCAACAACGGGCAGGACCTTCCCGCCGAGCTGCTGACGGTGCGCGTCTCCACCCGACTCACTCTATTACTGTACTCGGTGGGGGTCTGAGGTCGAAGGACACCCGGGACGTTGAGTCATTTCACTTGTGCCGTCGTAGATCTGAGGCTATTTTAAAATGAGGAACCGTTCCGTGTTTGAATGTTTGAAGACGCTGACCTTCTCTTGCAGAAACTGTACGCGAGCATTCGCAGCGAGCCGTTCAAAATCCCCGTGGACGACGGGAACGACCTCACGCTGACCTTCTTCAACCCGGACCGGGAGGGCTGGCTCCTGAAGATGGGTGAGAAATGCCGACTGAGATGCCGCCGCCGGGAGGAGATTCTCCACCCGATTAACCGCTGTCCTCTGTTGAAGGTGGTCGAGTTAAAACCTGGAAGAGGAGGTGGTTCATTTTGACGGACAGCTGCTTGTACTACTTTGAATACACAACGGTAAGAACCGCCCCTTTACCGCTTCACACCGACGCGCAAGTGTTAGACTTTAATGTCCTCTTCCACCTCCTCCACCCGCAGGACAAAGACCCCATCGGGATTATCCCTCTGGAGAACCTCTGTGTCGAGAAGCTGTGTGACTCCAGCAAACCGGTAGAGTGTCTTTTACCTCTGTTGTCACGGTGCACACACACACACACACACACGATGAAGCACATGCACGCGGTGACGCCGTCCTGCCGTGTGTTTGAACAGTACTGCCTGGAGTTATTTAACCCCAAAGGACAGAAGATCAAGGCCTGCAAGACGGAGAACAAAGGCCGGGTGGTGCAGGGCAAACATCAGTCCTACAAGCTGAGCGCCGCCGGCCCGGAGGAGCGCGACGCCTGGATCAGCGCCATCAGGTGAGAGCCGCCTTTAAGGTCACAGAGGAGACGGCGGTGATGACACCGCGTGACCTCCAGATGTTCACCCGTTCGACAGCGCAGAGCCCAGAAGTATTCTGGTGCATAAACAATTCAGGTTTTGAACATTTTAAAGGAACAAAATGTGAGCTTTAAAAAGGCGTTGATGGAGATTTGAACAAAGTCCTGCTGCTCCGTCTGAGTCTTCATTGTGTCTTTCAGAGCGAGTATCACCAAAGACCCGTTTTATGACCTGGTGTCCCTACGGAAGAGGAAAGTCATCAGCAACACGTCCTCATAGCGCCATGTTTCATAGATCGATCATCCTGGGATTTTATGTTCATGAAGAACAAAAGACACAGAACGACTCAAATGATCCTTTAAATGTCCACAAAAGCTGCGACAGAATGAAAATGAAAGTCAAAACAACTAAAACCAGACTCCGAAAAAAGAAAAGGAACTAAAACCCGAGGGATCATTTGAGGTGATCCGGTCTCTTTCAGTGGGGGGTCGTTTACCTCACAGTGCACAGGAGCTATTTATTGCTGTAGACATTTCATATCAGAATTTAGCTTTTTTCAAATAGACCCAAACGGTTTGTGGACCAGCGGCTTTCTACTTTTTACCCTTTTATAACTTTATTTTGTCATAAATGTAAATTCCTGTTCCAACTGTTGTAAATAACGTGAAAAGCTTTTTAGATTAACTTATAAATAAATAAATGTTATGTACAATGTGTGATGTCATCTGGATCGTTTTGTGAACCACTCGTACATGAATCCCTCCAGCAGGTGGAGGTACTCCACCGCTCAACCTTCTGCTGTGACCATGAGAACTCGGGAGAGGCGCGGCTCACAGCCCCGTGGTTATCTGATGGGCGCGTGACGTCACTTCCTGTCGTGAGCTGCGATGAGCCGCTGTGGTTTCACGGGAGCAGCAGCACGAATTAACACCCAGTGAACCCTTTCCCTCAGCGTGCGCTCACACACGCAACGCCTGTGAAATAGACGTAAACCGCTTTAACGCCATGGAGAATATATATATATATATACATATACATATATATATATATATATATATATATATATTGTATATATCAGGAAATACTGCCAGCGAACAAAGAAAATCTATTTTCCCCTTGATTGTGACACGATGCTGAAGGCCTCTGGATGAGGCTGTCGTGTAGTTTGGTGCTTTAAAAGGTACTGAAGGACATTTATGGATCAGTGTGACAACAAACCCGTTTAGAGAAAACGCCGCCAACGGGAACTTCTGTAAAATTAGACATGATGTGTATGATTTTTTTTTTGTCTAATATTGTAAATTAATGAAGGTTCACTGGTGCATTCAGGTCAAATATTAATTTACTGCTAAACATCTTAGGATGAAGGGAAAAAGATGGTCCCTTAATATGTCACAGAAGAACTATTGTATCGAGTGTAATCTTTTGTATTAATATTAATGTTTAAAAAGTAATTCTCTTAAATCATTGCAGATATAAACTTTTCAAGAAATGTGTGTAAATATTAGGAAAATGCATATATTTTACAAACATGTCATTGCCCTGCTTTCACATTTTTTAGCCTGTGAAGTAAAGAAAACACAGTGAAACGCTATTTATAACGCAATGAAGAGTCTAAAACACATTGTTTTGGCCTTTTTAGACATTTGACCAAATATAAAAATAGTTCATGGTCACCAGCGATCACGTAAAGAGATAAACACCACGTTTCAACCTCAAATAGACGATACATTGTTTTCTGCAACTCATTATGAAAGAACTTAAAAAAGGTCAAGCAATAAAACACAAACTATTCATTATTCCTGGAATTACACACATTCATTAACTTTTACTTAAATGTTCAGTTTTCACTGATTATTTCATGACAATTTCTGCTACAGAAGAAGGATTATTTGCATCTCAGGAATTCACATTTTGTTCATTTTCTGCTGAAAGTGTAAACGTGCAGAGTCCTCGCGCCGCGGCCCGGCGTGCATTATTCACAGGCTCCTCTGTAAGGCGACACTCGGGGGCCCAACGGCACAACTCATCGCCACGGCAACCAGGTGTGACGTAACCCCCCCCCCCCAAAGCCTCTGGGCGCCGTCCCTTCGGACTCGGCTGTATTAATTTAATACAAAGGACACACTGCTGGAATGTCCCTCCGGAGTTTCACTCTAAAACACGAAATCTCCCAGCAGGCCTTTCACCCGGAGAGCCTCGGGAGCGTGATGTCATCGGGTTTCAGCGAGGCCGATCTCACGACTGGATGCAGTTCTTCTTCTGATGCCTCCAGCGACCTTTAGACCCTGTTGACAAACAAAAACAAAAAGGGGGACGGATCAATAGCTTATTGATATTTTTGTGGAGAAAATGGCTTTTAAAAGATCAAAGAGCAAAAGAACGCCTTGTTTTTTTCAGTGTAGAAGAAGAAGAATACTGAAAGTGCTGCACCGACTCATCATGCAATCAATCCATTTTTGCTGACTGTGGAAATATAACATTAAATTATGTTAAATTAACATAAAATAATGTATTGTCTGCTTAGTGACACCGAAAACCTAAAACCTTCTATCAGATTAAGTGAAGGAACAATCACACGCGTCAGCTGCTCAAATGTGAAGAACTCTTTACACTGAATATGTGAAGGTGATTTTCATGCACTCTTATATTCTTAATAGACCAAATAAGAAATCAGTGAATCAATCAAGGAAAAGGTCATGGTGAGCCTGATGAAAGGAGTCACAGAACGACGTGAGGACGCACCGTCTTCGTCTCCCGTGTTGATGGTCTGCAGAGACACGCTTCTCGGGAGGAGCTTTGAGGGCTTCTTGGTTTTGGAGTTCATTGGCGCGCGTATCTCAATGATCTCAAACGAGTCCTCCGCCTCGTCGCCTGCGACTCCGCTGGTCTCCGACACCTTCCGGGTGGGCGTGGCCACCTGGGGGGTCACCACGCCTTCCTGCAAAGTCTCCGTCCCTCCCCTGGATTTCAAAAAGCTCCGGAAAGAGCTGCGCTGCTTCTTGGCGCTGAAGAGCTGGTTCTTCTTGGAGGCCCCGTCCCCGTCGTCCTCCCCCGCGGGCGAACTGGGACTCTGCGGGGGGGCTCGGCCTGCGTGGTTCTGCGGGCCGTTCCTGGCGTTCTGCCCGCCGCCGAGCGGGTCCCTCGGGGTCGACAGGTCCTGCAGCGAACCCGTGAGGGCCGCGCCCTTCCCGAAAACCAGCGAGTACTTGGGATTGTGGTATTTATGAGCGGGCACCTTTAGGTCCGCCTGTCTGGAGTCCCCGACGGACACCTGGAAGCGAGACATGGAGACGGCCAGGGGCTGGATTCTCTCCACCTTCGGCTTCCTGATGGGCGCGGCGATCGGCGGCTTGGTGACGTTGAACTCGCCGTAGAGGTCCACCTCCTCGGACACGGCGTACAGCTCCCTGAAGTCGGTGTCGAAGGAGTCCACGATCTGCCCCGACATCACGGTGACGGTGTTCCTGTCCACGCGGGAGGAGCTCCAGGTGAAGCTGCAGGAGAAAAGACGGCGTGAGAGCGACAAGGAAGAGAAACATGCGGAATCGGCTTTCGTTGGAACGAGGAAGAAGAAGCGACGCGTGGCGACGAGGTCACGTCTTATCGTTACTGAGCTTTTGAAAGGTTGTTGGATTTCGATTCAATGTTTTGACAAACATGACGTGTGGAAAGATGCGTCATCTTATTCAAACACAGGCTTCTGTACACAGATTAACTCTTTATGACGCATTATATGTACGGATGTATATTAAATCATTGTGTGTTTGGAAAGTCATTCCAAGAACAGATATTTTGTTATTGAATATTTATTAATGTTCTATTCAGTAAAACAATCGAGCAACAACGTTTTTATGAAGTTGAAACAGCTCAGGAGAAACCGTGTGTGTGAAAGTGTGATTATTTAATGTGTTAGTTTACAGGTGTGAGAACATCTGGCTCTCCGGTGTAATTATTTCACTGTACCTGGTTAATTATTGTAAAAAAAAGCCCTCTGGTGACACACATCTGTCCTCCAGATGATCTCACCCGGGTTTTGCATGTTGGCCTCAGTCAGTAATCATGAGACCAACTGTCGAAGAGAAGAGCGCCCCGAAAAACATCTGCTTCAAAAGGGTCTTTGTGTTTTTTCTATTGTGTTGCAGCTTCTAAAGAAAGTTTATATTAAAAGCCTCCAAACATTTGGATCTGAGAGGAAAACAGAGCTCATCTCCTCTAACCTACTTATCTACTTATCATCGACAAATCTGAGAAGGAAGAAGAAACCCGATGCACCTGTTGAGCCGCGCCGGTGACGTGATGACAGGACTCGTTCATTCCTGCTCGTCATCGGCACCCCAGAAAGCCTTTGGCTTTAGTTCTGTCCCAAAGGGTCGCGGGCGAACATGGCGCTCATGTAGAAAAGCTCGCCGTCGCCAAAGAGGCACTAGAAACGATCCACTGGGTCGCCGCGTGTGCCGGAGCTCACCTGTAGGACCCGAACAGGACCTTCTCTCCGTCCACCAGCATGTACTTGGAGCACAGCGTCCCGGGCAGCTTCCCAAAGGACAGCGCCATCCCCGAGCCGCTCACCAAGCGCACGCGCAGGTTCTGTGAAGACACTCCTGCTTGTTTACACGCGTCAGGTAGCTTAGCATCACACGGGCCCGAGCAAACCCACTAAGCCCCCCGTCCACGGCCACACCTCCACCTGCCACACCTCCACCTGCCACACGACTTTCCTGCTAGATGAAAGGTCAAACTGCGTTTGGGGACAGGGGGGAGAGAAAGGGGACAGGGGGAGAGAAAGGGGACAGGGGGGAGAGAATGGGGACAGGCGGGAGAAAGGAGACAGGCGGGAGAAAGGGGACAGGCGGGAGAAAGGGGACAGGGGGGAGAGAAAGGGGACAGGGAGGAGAAAGGGGACAGGGGGAGAAAGGAGACAGGCAGGAGAAAAGGAGACAGGCGGGAGAAAGGAGACAGGCGGGAGAAAGGAGACAGGCGGGAGAGAAAGGGGACAGGGGGAGAAAGGGGACAGGGGGAGAAAGGGGACAGGCAGGAGAAAGGAGACAGGCGGGAGAAAGGAGACAGGCGGGAGAAAGGAGACAGGCGGGTGAAAGGAGACAGGGGGGAGAGAAAGGGGACAGGGAGGATAGAAAGGAGACAGGCAGGAGAAAGGAGACAGGGGGAGAAAGGAGACAGGCGGGTGAAAGGGGACAGGCGGGAGAAAGGGGACAGGCGGGAGAAAGGGGACAGGCGGGAGAAAGGGGACAGGGGGGAGAAAGGAGATAGGGAGGAGAAAGGGGACAGGCGGGAGAAAGGGGACAGGCGGGAGAAAGGGGACAGGGGGGAGAAAGGAGATAGGGAGGAGAAAGGAGACAGGCGGGAGAAAGGAGACAGGCGGGAGAGAAAGGGGACAGGGGGGAGAGAAAGGGGACAGGTAGGAGAAAGGGGACAGGGGGGAGAAGAGACTAGCGAGAGGAGCGTCAGGTTACAGCCGGAGGATCCGGGTCTGTAAGAAGAGTATCAGAGCCGTCTGAAAAGAGCTTTCACTGCCCCATCGACACACACCAGTGCTCCCAGTGCTCCCAGTGATCCCAGTGCTCCCAGTGCTCCCAGTGCTCCCAGTGCTCCCAGTGATCCCAGTGATCCCAGTGATCCCAGTGCTCCCAGTGCTCCCAGTGCTCCCAGTGCTCCCAGTGATCCCAGTGCTCCCAGTGATCCCAGTGATCCCAGTGCTCCCAGTGATCCCAGTGATCCCAGTGATCCCAGTGATCCCAGTGCTCCAGGAGCGACAGGGCTGAGGTGACCGTGACCCGTGGAGCAGAACTGCACCAGATGTTCATTTAGAGAAGTAGAGCGATTAACCCTGATATAAAGAAGTGGGGCAAAACATCAACATATATTCATATTGCGGGTGTTTGTTAAAAATTGTTGTCTGTTATCCATTATTTCAACTTTTCAACTTTTTTTTGTATTCATGCCCCCAAAAAATAAATCAATTAAATTTTTATTCCAATCATTTACACCACTGTGGAATTAAATAATTAGTTTTATCACAGCATGAATCTGGGCCTAGATATTTTTTTAAGAACATCTAATGTGAATAAACCTGAAGCTTCACCTCCACGTGACACCAGGAGGGACGTTTCTGTTTGACCACAGCTACTGTCCCTCAGATCCTCGTCCTAATCCACGGTAACCATCGGTAACCATCGGTAACCATCGGTAACCATCGGCCGCTGCCTTTGTCTGCTAAAGGAGGCAGCGCAGCAACACGCCTCCATTGGCTGGTGTATTTGTACTAGCGGCTCCCTCCCTCCCTCCCTCCCTCCCTCCCTCCAGTGTTTGCCGAGCTCACCCGCAGATGCATGGCGTTGATCTGCAGCCGGCTGCACATGTCCAGGAAGTGGGGCACGCCCCCGGCCTCCAGCACGGCGTAGACGGCCACCCCGCGCCGCGCCGCGGCGTCCAGCAGGTCCTGGAGGATCTGCAGGTCTGTCAGGAGGTCCATGACGATGGCCACCACCTGGGGGGGGATTTCAACTGTTCTTTAACGGGGTCATTTCGCCATGGCAACTACCCAACCGGAGCCCTGTGCTACCGAGCAGCGCTTGGGATTGTTAACTGTGTGTGTGTGTGTGTGTGTGTGTGTGTGTGTGTGTGTGTGATGTCACATCTGATGGTTTCTGGGTATTGGATCATTTAGACCTTCCTCCTTTTTTTAAACCACGAAAACCTTCCACCAACCGACAGAAACACCAGCGAAATATCTGCGTGATATAATCTATGAAGACAATTTACAGAGGGAGTAACAGTTGACACGTGTGTGAAACCGGTTTTTCCAGGTGATAAATGGGTAACTCAAATAGAATTAGCACGGCTGATAATTATTTCAACGCCCCCCCGCTCGAGATCACAACTTCCGGCGCTATATTCAGGACACGCAACACCACGGAAAGTATCTACACAACAAGTGCAGCTTCCACGTCAAAGCGAATCGTGTGAAGCTTCCCCACCCATTTCCTCATTACTGCTCTCCTCTTCTTGTTTGGACCTGATCCTCCAAACAAGTTCCTCTGGCAGACGCACAACCGCTGAGTCGAAGGTTAATATGCAGCAATTATCAAAAACAAATCGGGAGGGATTCTTGATTAAGTGCATGTCGTGTTAACTGGTTGTCACGTAGTTCAGAGACCAGTATCCCAGTTGGTTTTTTACGGCCCATCGGCAGTAAAAGCGGCCTGGCGGAGGCCACGGTGACCCGGGATTACTCCCACTAACCGATCAGAGGAACTCACTCGCCCCCGACGCGCTCGTCCTGCGCCTGGAGTGGGCGAGCGAGGAGTAAAACGTCCTCTTCCTTCTGCAAGTCCTGATGTGAAGCTGACATTTAGAGCCTCGCTCTCCATCCGATGACTCAGCAGGTTTGAACCTGAAACGCGGCTCATGTGTTGCCTCGTTATCGACGGCGCCGTGGGCGGAATGCGAACCGCTTCCACGTCTTTGTGTCTTTCCCCGGGGAGATGACCAGCATGCCTGATGTTAATCTGCGTGTAGGTGTCTGCTTTCGTGGTTGCGCTGGTTATAACGCTGCGTACTTTAGGGTTTGGCGGGCGGGTAGAGAGCTCAGGTCGCTGCACCTGAGCGCTCTACCTGTCGACGGTGAACATTTACATTTTGGGGCAATAAACTCCTAACTGTCATTTGAATTTGCTCGTAAACTGAAAGTGGGTTGGACTGAGCAAGCTGGAGCCCGTCTGCAGCTCATCAGACACACTGCAAAGTCCCCGAGGACAAGTATCCGTTTTTAAATCACCATTACTCACAATCAGTCCTGTGTCCATATATCACTACTTGGCAAATATATGCTGAAATGTGTTGAAGAAATATAAATTCCGCCTGTTAAATACAGTGAATCGTCCTTTAATGATCTATATTTGACTCAAGGTGACGTCTGCACTTCAACCCCCTCCACATACAACCCATTAAACTCGCCCCCTCGGTTATTACAGAACGCCTCCCCTCCAAGACCGAACGCGCAACGAGAGCCTTCAACGCAGCGGTCACATGATCACCCGCAGCCAATCGTTCGGAACCTCAGAAGATGTGTTTTCTTCTTTTTAGGGCAACGTGAGGACTTGGGGTTCAACAACGAGGTCTTTGTGACACAAAAGTTAGAAAAAAGAAAGTGTTGACCTACATTGTGCTGAAATATATGGTTTAGTCTTTGTCCTCCTAAGTGATTATTTGTTGCTTTAAACTGTGTTTTAAGTTTGTCAAATAGTTGTTTTTTTTAGTTTGATAAGTGGAATCATAGATTGATCCATCAGAACAATAACAGGTTGATTAGAATACTTTGGGCTCATGTCGCGTCACGTCTTTTTCTCGTGATTGTTTCATAAATTGAAGCTATTGATTACAGCACACTATGTTTTTAATAAACATTTATTGTTTCTCTACTGTCAGACAGTTTGTATTGTACATTGTGCTCTGTCTGTGTTTCATCGTATCGCTGCTTTTCGAGCTTGTTAAGCACTTTGGTCAACCGAAAATAAAAACTGAACTTAATAAATTATACAAAAATACGACTTAACAAAAGCAAACGTCTCCCCTGATTCAAAGAGTATAATATTACTGATACAATATAATTTAACTATAAAATAATAGAATTGATAAACAATTTGACTGGAACTTGAGTGTGTTTTGACTCTTTGCATCATGATAACACGTTAATAACACAACAGCGTCATCGGTACCTTGTGGGCCTCCTGTATGAGGCCCCTCACCACCTGCTTGATGTGGGGCCCGGACTCTTTGGGGGGGTGCGAGTACACGGACACCCGGGTCACCCCCTTGTACGCGCCCCGGCCGGCGGGCCAGCCGATGTCCAGGGACGGCACCTCGGTGTCGGACATCTCGGGCCAGTAGGTGGAGTGGACCCCCGAGTCCGCGCTGGGGGTCTCCTTGGCCCGCTCGTGCTCTCCGGACTCGCAGTCGCTGTCCGTGTCGTACTCCCGGAAGGTCTTGCGGAAGAAGGCGACCTCCCGGGCCGAGAGGAAGTCCTTGACGTGGTCCTCCCGCAGGCGCGTCTTGAAGGCGCCGTCCCCGTTCCTCAGGAGCTGCTCCAGGGCGGCGCGCTGCTCCTCGCTGTAGTAGAACGCCGGCGAGGTCTCCGGGACCTTCTCGTTGACGTGGCCCTCGTCCATGCACACCAGCTGGGACTCCGCCATCGCGGGTCCGAGTTCCTCCGGGAGGGGGGGAGGGAGGATGGGGGGTGCGGGCTCGGGCGGCCGGCCGGGCGTCTTGGGTCTGGTCGCCGGCGGCTCGATGTGCGCACTGGCACCGCAGGTACCCAGGTGAGTGTCTCAGGTGAGGAGCAGGGGGCGGGGCGACTAACTGTGTGGAAGTCAAAGCGGCGCCGTGAACTTCATGCTCTGGGACTTTCAGAATAAAATAAACGGTTGCTGTTAAGAGTTCTGTTATATGTATTTTTAATTAATCTAATTTTTCGTTTAGATGGGAACATTTGGCATTTAACCCGTAAAACTGAAGAGAAAATGACTAAAAAGAAAAGGTTTACAGTATATTTATATTGTTGAAAGGATATTCTTAACAACATTTTTTTAATTATTCACTCACGCTTCACTCACGGTACTTTTCAAGATATTACACTTGTACCATTAAATAGTATGCAAATACATTTATAACAAGTTTTACATGAAATCACCAAATACAACCCACTTCAAGATTAAATAGAAAGTTGCTTCCAACCTTTTTAACTTTTGACTCTTTACCAAAAATAATGCATGATGGCTTCACTTTTAGATAGGAGACAATTACTGCTGATGTGAACATCACCCTTTTCTCTTAAATGCAACAAGGATTTAAACTCGTAAAGATGAAAACTAAGATGGCTTAATTGAAAAAAAAAAGTCTTAAAACACTATATATAACGAGTTAATGAAAGGTTTGTCAGATTATTACATTCATTGTACTACAGACGGACAGTGAATGGAGGGATAAATGGACTTTAGATGTGATATAGATACGCCGTGTACGCCACCCCGCCTTAAAGCTTCCCCTGGGCTTTACTCTACAAGTACCATCATTTCTTGAGTAAACAACTTGCTGTATTTAAGAAGATTTGAAACTAGATTGAGACCATAAACTCATGTTTACAATGTTTACTGAGGGAATAAATCAAGAGAGAAGTTGAGTCATTCTCTCATAGATGGTGGAAAGTAGACAAAATCAAGCTTAGGACACTTCCTAATTTTACTTTTCAGCTCCTCATTTTGATCAAGGCTTTCCTGCAGCTTTTATTTTGAAAATGTTTGGTGTGCTCAGGCTGCAGAAACAGATATAAATCAATGTCAAGGTTCCTTATTAAAAAACGAAATGCCCCAAGGGAGGATAAACCTTTACAGTTAATCCATACTTTCCAGCCTTTAAAAAAGAAAAGAATCATCTCAGAAGGCTCTCATCATCATCATCATCAATGATTTTATTTCTTATTCTGTAAAGCGTTCAGGTTTCTTCAGAAATCTGCTGAATTTTTCATCCAAAATCTCTTGCGGTATAAAAGGTAACTTCACTACCATGAGTGAGCCGAAACAGCTGTTACAGTCGATTCAGCTGCACATTGACTGTCGGCCACGTGGTGATTTCAAAGACAAAACGTTCCTCTGCTGCCACACGTTGCAGGTTTCAGGTATTCACTACAATGCTAAATGACTCAGTCCTTTGGGCAGAGAGTCAGTTCTTTCTGCTCAGAGGGAGTCTCAGAGTGTGAGGGGGGGGGGTCTTCTTCTCACAGCGGCATTGTGTAGTTGGCGGGAAACAGGCCGCTTTTCCCCCGCAGCCTCCCTCGCCACCACGACGCGTCGGAGCGATCCAGCAGCTCGATGATGTCACCGGCGCTGAAGCCCAGTTCGTCGCCCTCCTCCGCGCAGAAGTCGTAGAGCGCCTTCACCTGCTGCGTGGACGCCCTCTGTGGGACGGAGGAAGGACACCGATCAACACCTCACGGGCTACTCATCAGCTCCCAGCTCAGTGGTTTCTTAAAAAGATGTGTTCATGTTTTATTTATAAAAAAAACATTTCACAGAAATATGTGAGAGAAAGCTTGATAATCTCTTTGTTTTTGGTTTGTGTTTTGTAATTCTTCTGTATACTGACTAATGAATATGTAATTTATTAAGGACAAATGTAAAGATGATAATGCTATTGATTGAATGGAACTAATTCAATGTAAATAGACACGATTTAGTTTCTGCAAATTTAATTGTGCAGTTAATAATTTAAGGGAATACTTTGGAATTTTAGGGCATTAATTACTAATAATAAATTAGCAATACTGCAGAAATAATAAAACAAGTCAACCAAAGTTTCATAATCAAGGAATCCTTCAAGTCTTGTCAATAAAAATCCAGTTCTAGTTTCAGTTCCGGTTCCGGTTTTAGTTTAAAACAAGATGTATTTCTCTATTTTACATTATTGCTATCAAAACATGTTTGTTGTAGTAAATATTTTCAGGCTTTTGGCAAGCATAAACAGTTAATAATAAATATCGTGAGTATCGTGGAGGGGGGGCAACCTGGGGGAGCGGCATGGTCTCAGACGTGCGGCGCGGTGGCTGAGCGGATGTGCCGGGGCTGCTTCTGCCCGTGTGGCCGATGGTTTGAGCTCGCTCCTCCAGACCGGCTCGTTTGGCCTGTGACAGACGAGCAAACATACAAACGAGTACATCGGGATCTCTCATTAACATAAAGAAGTATGTCAGGATCTCTCATTAACATAAAGAAGTATGTCAGGATCTCTCATTAACATAATGAAGTATCTCAGGATCTCTCATTAACATAATGAAGTATGTCAGGATGTCTCATTAACATAATGACGTATCTCAGGATCTGTCATTAACATAATGAAGTATCTCAGGATCTCTCATTAACATAATGAAGTATCTCAGGATCTCTCATTAACATAATGGAGTATCTCAGGATCTCTCATTAACATAATGAAGTATCTCAGGATCTCTCATTAACATAATGGAGTATCTCAGGATCTCTCATTAACATAAAGAAGTATGTCAGGATCTCTCATTAACATAATGAAGTATCTCAGGATCTCTCATTAACATAAAGAAGTATGTCAGGATCTCTCATTAACATAATGAAGTATGTCAGGATGTCTCATTAACATAATGACGTATCTCAGGATCTGTCATTAACATAATGAAGTATCTCAGGATCTCTCATTAACATAATGAAGTATCTCAGGATCTCTCATTAACATAATGAAGTATGTCAGGATCTCTCATTAATGTAATGAAGTATGTCAGGATCTCTCATTAACATAATGAAGTATCTCAGGATCTCTCATTAACATAATAAAGTATCTCAGGATCTCACATTAATGTAATGAAGTATGTCAGGATCTCTCATTAACATAATGAAGTATCTCAGGATCTCTCATTAACATAATGAAGTATCTCAGGATCTCACATTAATGTAATGAAGTATCTCAGGATCTCTCATTAACATAATGGGGTATGCCAGGATCTCTCATTAATATAATGAGGTATGTTAGGATCTCTCATTAACATAATGAAGTATCTCAGGATCTCTCATTAACATAATGAAGTATGTCAGGATCTCACATTAATGTAATGAAGTATGTCAGGATCTCTCATTAACATAATGGAGTATGCCAGGATCTCTCATTAATATAATGAGGTATGTCAGGATCTCTCATTAATATAATGAGGTATGTCAGGATCTCTCATTAACATAATGAAGTATCTCAGGATCTCTCATTAACATATTTAATTATGTCAGGATCTGTCATTAACATAATGTAGTATCTCAGGATCTCTCATTAACATAATGAAGTATCTCAGGATCTCTCATTAACATAATGAAGTATCTCAGGATCTCTCATTAACATATTTAATTATGTCAGGATCTGTCATTAACATTATGTAGTATGTCAGGATCTCTCATTAATGTAATGAAGTATGTCAGGATCTCACATTAATGTAATGAAGTATGTCAGGATCTCTCATTAACATAATGGAGTATCTCAGGATCTCTCATTAACATAATGGAGTATGCCAGGATCTCTCATTAACATAAGGAAGTATCTCAGGATCTCTCATTAATATAATGAGGTATGTCAGGATCTCTCATTAACATAATGAAGTATCTCATATTCTCTCATTAATATAATGACGTATCTCAGGATCTCTCATTAACATAATGAAGTATCTCATATTCTCTCATTAACATAATGAAGTATCTCAGGATCTCTCATTAACATAATATAGTATCTCAGGATGTCTCATTAACATAATGAAGTATGCCAGGATCTCTCATTAACATAATGGAGTATACAGTCTTCGTACCAGCTGTCTGGGCGGCTGGTCTGATGCTCTGCGCGGTGAAGCTACGATGGCGGCAGACGCGTTGACGCGTTGTTCGGGCAAACTTCCCCTCTTCACCTGAAGGGAGGAAACCAGCGATGACATCACACCGCCGCTTCATTTCATATTCACGTGTTCACATGTTCCTTCATCCAAAGCTTCTCATCTGGTCAACAACTGGTAGCGAGCGTGAAACCCACCGCCTGGGCCCCCGGGGGGCCGCGGCTGTCCGAGCCGTCGTCGCGGAGGAAGATATCCCTGGTCTTGGAGATGGAGGCGGACTTGTAGAAGTCCACCAGCTTGTTGAGGGAGGTGAACTTCTCCGACCACAGGAAGTACATGCCTTTGTTGTCTCTCATCACTTTGAAGTGCTGGACGTCACTCTCGTGCCTGAGGGGAGACGGAAGCACTCAGCGCTTCAAATGGGAACCGGCCTTCAAAAGGTTATTGTATTTCATTGGTATTCAAGTTAAAATATAACCGCTATCATAGCTCTTATCTCTTTTTTTAATCAATCATGTGACACCAACCCAAACAAGGTTTGATTGATTGACTGACTGACTAATTGATTTATGACTCATGATTCCAGCCTAACCGGGGAGGAGGACGGAGGTAAACAAACCCCCAAGCGGAGGATGAAGTCAAAGGAAGCTGAGTGTATAAACTGAGCGAGCTCTTCCTCGGACGTGTTTACTGCAGCCGCCTCCTGGAATGAATCAGCAAAGAAGCAGCGAGGGCGGCGTGATGAGTCAGAGTTTACCTCTCGTTTATATATATATCGACGGCGGTTTACTGCTTCTGACGGTGAAATCAGATTCCCAGCACACTTTAAATCTCATGCCTGCGTAAATCGGCCTGAACCTTTTGTTGAAATCTGATTAACCCGAGCTAACAGCAGCTAGCATTCCAGCTAGCCACACATTAACCAATAAGAACTGATAAGAGGCCGAGACTTTTAAAAGTTCCTTTTGGAGACAAAGGTTACGCGTCAAACACATCCACGTTCGTCTGGATGTGGGCGCAGTTCATTCACAGCGGAAACAGAAGCTTTTTGTTTGTTAATCCCTCACTTGACAGAGATGGAGAAGTCTCCCGGGGAGCTCTGGCATCCTCGGATCACAAAGTGTCCCACGCCTTTGGACCGGAGGACGTCCTCTGCAGCGCTGCGACTGGCGTTCTGATGAAACCACCTGAGCACACACAGGATTTAATGCACACACACACACACAGACACACACCGCCTGCTGCGACTTCTCCTTTAAGTAAGAGAGTAAAAACATTCAGATGGATTCGACTTTCTTCTAAATGGGTTTTCACATTTTTTCATCAAAAAGAGTCGTTTTTAATCAAATCGATAAATGGCACAGACATGTTTTCCTTCAGTCATTGCCGTGTTGTGTCTCTGACCTCGGCGTCTGCACCTCCACGTAGTTCTGCGGTACGTATCCTTCCTGCCCGCCCATCTCTGCTCTGTACCAGTCATCTTGCGGGCTTAAAATCTGATCGGAGGAAGCAAAGAAACGTCACTCGGAAGAAGTTTCGACCGCCCGTCGAGAAGAGAATCGTCTTGCGCTGACCTTCAGGGTGTCGCCCTTTCTGAAGCTGAGCTCGTCGGTTGCCGTGGCGCTGAAATCGTACTTTCCTCGGGCTTCCATCGTCCACCAGGCGTTCAGCAGAAAGCAGCCGAGAGACGAAGAAGAATTTCTTCCTTTGAATTCCTTTTGTTGTCTTCTGACCCCCTGTGTGTAAAGAATATTCAAGTTTGAACCTTCTCTCTGTCACACAAATCTTCTCTGGACACAGAAAGGAACAAAGATTATTGTTAAATAGAACGTACTGAGATGTTATTCTAGAACTGATTACGTTTAAGGCCAATTCGCTGTTTGAAAAACTCTTTACACAGTCTTAATAATCCTATCGGGGACGAACGCTCCAAAACATTAAGTTTGAGTAATACTATAGAATAAAAATAAATAAAAAATAGAAATCTAGAAGCTCATTCAACAAAATGCATATAGACATGCAGGTCGACATGAATCAGGTTTTGAACATTGCTTACGTAAAAGTCCTGATTTGTTTTCCTTGTGTTTGTTTTGGGGGGGTTGGTGGAAGGGAACAGGATGTTGATGGAACATAAACACGGAGCACTCAGACGTGTAGCACTGCAGTTCCTGGTGATCACGCGTGGGATCTGTCAACATGCATGACGGACATGGAAACCACGCGCCCAGGTCACAGGAGCGGGGGAAATAAATCATCTTCAATCTATTCTAAAATGAGGAAGAGTCACGAACGCCACTTCCTCGTCTACGGTTTACTCACAGATGCACTAACAAGACGTCGCTGGTGGGTTCCAATTAAAGGGTTAAACTAACGGGTTCCAATTAAAGGGTTAAACTAACGGGTTCCAATTAAAGGGTTAAACTAACGGGATCCAATTAAAGGGTTAAACTGACGGGTTCCAATTAAAGGGTTAAACTAGCGGGTTCCAATTAAAGGGTTAAACTAGCGGGTTCAAATTAAAGGGTTAAACTAACGGGTTCCAATTAAAGGGTTAAACTGACGGGTTCCAATTAAAGGGTTAAACTGACGGGTTCCAATTAAAGGGTTAAACTAGCGGGTTCCAATTAAAGGGTTAAACTAGCGGGTTCCAATTAAAGGGTTAAACTAGCGGGTTCCAATTAAAGGGTTAAACTGACGGGTTCAATTAAAGGGTTAAACTAGCGGGTTCCAATTAAAGGGTTAAACTGACGGGTTCCAATTAAAGGGTTAAACTGACGGGTTCCAATTAAAGGGTTAAACTGACGGGAACCAATTAAAGGGTTAAACTAACGGGTTCCAATTAAAGGGTTAAACTAACGGGATCCAATTAAAGGGGTTAAACTGACGGGTTCCAATTAAAGGATTAAACTGACGGGTTCCAATTAAAGGGTTAAACTAGCGGGTTCCAATTAAAGGGTTAAACTGACGGGTTCCAATTAAAGGGTTAAACTAGCGGGTTCCAATTAAAGGGTTAAACTGACGGGTTCCAATTAAAGGGTTAAACTGACGGGTTCCAATTAAAGGGTTAAACTGACGGGAACCAATTAAAGGGTTAAACTAACGGGTTCCAATTAAAGGGTTAAACTAACGGGATCCAATTAAAGGGGTTAAACTAACGGGTTCCAATTAAAGGATTAAACTGACGGGTTCCAATTAAAGGGTTAAACTGACGGGTTCCAATTAAAGGGTTAAACTAACGGGTTCCAATTAAAGGATTAAACTGACGGGTTCCAATTAAAGGGTTAAACTAACGGGATCCAATTAAAGGGTTCAACTAACGGGTTCCAATTAAAGCGATCAACTAACGGGATCCAATTAAAGGGTTAAACTAACGGGATTAAAATTAAAGGGTTAAACTAACAGGTTCAAATTAAAGGGTTAAACTAACGGGTTCCAATTAAAGGGTTAAACTAACGGGTTCCAATTAAAGGGTTCAACTAACGGGATCCAATTACAACGACAGCAGTGACTATACGTTGGCTACTTTGACTTATTTTCCATCAGTCTTGGTGATGTTTGTGGTCCCGGGTGAAGGATGTGGTATCTACTTTTGTTTAACTTGTGTAGCTGCAGAGCGCTTTGCAAAGGTACGACTTTGTTCTGATAAACAGGAGCACGGCAGATGGAAATCCACGCACGCTGCTCTGAGAACCGTCACGTTTCTGAATGCACTTCTAAACAAACTTACTAGCCTCGGCTTGTAGCATAGATTAACTATTGATTAATACCAAAATGTGGGACTTTGGGAGTTCTTTGCCCAAATAAAATGTATAAACTTATGAATGAAAGGTTCATTAAAATGCAAAACCAAACTACTTAAAAGTTAACGAGTGTAACAAATTGAATATGTTCTATGTCTTTAGGTTATTATCACCTGAAAATAGGCTCCACCTGGTTACGAAGAAGTGATCTTAAACTTTAATCAAATAGAGTGAGTAGAAGTCATCGCTTTGGTTCTTTCACGGTCTGATGTTGATGTGATTTTTACCCTTTCTGTCACATATTATTGGTTTTAGGAGGCAGAAATGACTCCATGAAACGTTCTCGGCCCAGTCTGAAATCCTGAGTGTGTTTGAACGCAGAAATAAATAAAAGAGGAAATTAAACACAGTTTTAGTACATAGAGCTGTGTTTATAACTACATCGTATTCATAAGCACTGATGTTTTGTACAGCCTTAAATGTAATAATTAACGTTCTAAACATGTTATATTATTAGTAAGTCTACCAAATGTCAAAACAAAGAATCCGTCACACTTTTGAAACTATTTTCCGACATATTAAAGACTAAAAGTTGAAGATAATCAGCAGATTGATAACTGATTTCTTTTGCATTAATAACTAGGGCGTGTGTGCACAGCTCACAGAGCCCACGGTTGACCTCTGACCCTGCCATCGGACCTCTCTGGGGGGCAGGCGTGCAGAGATCCGGTGAGACGGTCCAGCAGTTATCATAACCCCATTTAACGTGCATTTGCATGAAAACCACTTCCCCAGAGAGACGAGGGTGAAGACATGAGGCTGGAGAGCGAGTTTCATTCACACCACATTCGGTATCTTTAGTTAATAATTAGTTCAGTGAAAACAAAAGACGTCTGTAAGATTACAGTGTAAATATTGATACATGTAACGTTTTTTAACGACGAAGTGAGAAAGAGAGATAAAGAGGAACAGCCGCGAAGAGCGTTACCTTCACAAGGAAGTGCGGTTCATTCCTCGATATTAACGGTGATATTTAATCCTTATGCCGATGCTCACCTTTCCTCGCGGGGCTTTATTCTAAGGCCGGCCAGGTGTCGCTCCGCAGCGCGCGCAGCATGTCCGGGGGCTCGCGCACATGTGCACCACCACATTAAAGGCGCTGCTCCTCCGCACGGACGCGTCTTCTCTCTGTCGGCGGGAAGGAGTCGAGTAAAGGCGGATGATTTATGAGCTGCGTGCGTCTCCGCTCCGCTGCGTGACGACAACCACGCCTGCGATAAGGGACGGAGAAACGCGCAGCGGCGCACGGGCACTCTCGGCCACTTCCGCCCTGGTTTTTTCGAAATAAAGCTCCGTAGCTTCAATAGTTCTTAAAGATGGCAAACGCGCGAAAGGTTTTAGAGCAAAAGTGATGAGAATAAATCCTGATAATTGTAATAGGTAAAAGGAATGAGCGGTGTGCCACGAGCGGGTTACTACAAGCTACATGTCACAGTGGACAGCTGGTCAGAGCTTATCAAAGCACCTGAATGCACCACAACATCTGCAGGAGGAGCAAACAACATAAGTGATCGTGATAAAGTTCATCCGACCTTTCACCTCGAATAAACAAATCACACATCAATTATTAATTATAATTAGCACATTTTAGTGTTAACTCCTTCTCCCTTCTCCTTTTATTTTGCAGGAAGATCAAAAGGTTCCGTGTCTGTTTCCGGTTGACGTGATGAAGCTTTGTGTTTCCTTTCCTCGTACACGCAAAGCTTCCTCTTCAGTGAAGCTTTATTACCAGTGAACACAAATACCACTTAGGCACGCATGCAGCTGTGGTTTAGTTACACGTGTAGACAAGGGACACGAAAAAAAACACAACTCAAAACAAATATACTATTAGAACAACACAGATATTATATTGTTGTGACTGCTGCTTTCAACTACAATAATTAGTTGATAACTAATCAATATGTTAAAAATACATTTTTAACTACACATTGATTAGCTTTGGATTACTTATATAAATGTCAGCTTACTTCCTCATAAATCAGTTTGTTTGTAACATGAACATCTGTCTCAGCCATCTATGCTGAATGTAGAAAGTGTTGATACACTAGTTGGGGAACTCATGCGTAAACCCATCTGCTCTCAACGTTACACTTTTGTTTAGTGAGAGTCCAATGAAAAGTCCACAGATTTATTATTTGTTGGTTTTAAATGAAATACTGGCTGCCTGGACAGCTGGAAAAACCCCAATTATACAACACCGTTCTGTAGGAAAATAGCCTCTATTTATACATATAGATATATATAAATGGTACTTTACCGAGCTGCTGATGCGTATCCGTGAATAAACACACAACTAATGCACGGACGATTTACAAACTGAACAAAGACATTAAGTCCAGAGTTTTGGTGATGAATTAATTCATTGGAAATGTTAGTGATAAAGTAAAAAAAAAGTAAGATATAAACTAAAAGGGCAAAAGTCTTATAGCTGCCTCTGTATTTCAACATAGTCTTAAAGTCCTGTGAAGTAGTGAGATTATATGTATCTGTGTTCACAGGTGGACTTTGTGCAACATGTTGTGTTCAATTGAATTAATTCCTCATGAGTTACCGATGCTGTAAAAGAGCTTTTCATCACATTGAATACTAAAAAGTTTAATGTTGTGCCACAAACGTCTGTCTTATGATAAATGCAGGTAAAATAAGGTTTATATAGTTTATATCTTTCACACAGCTAGCTAGCAGTTTTATCATGAAACACCATTTTAGCACCAATCAATGCACATCATCTTCACACAGCGTTATAGTACAACAGAAGATCTGATAATCTCGAGGGCCGGATGGCTTACTGGAAATGTTATTTAGTATCAATTAACTTTGCTTTAGTCCGCTTTAATTTACTTGTGCACAGAACGAAAACGCCTGACGTTAACAAGCTCATTTGGATCATAAATTATTCTCAAAGTAGAAAATAAAACTCTTAATTATTATGCTGCTTAATCCAGTTTTTCCTCTGCATGACTAGTAAAGGATTTAAACTGTGTTGAAGTGTGTCCGGCCTATTATTCCTTTTATCCCATTAACACCCCAAAAATATATTGGGTCTATGTGATGCAGTTCAACTTTGACCTCAAAATGACAGCCTGCAGTGACTGTCGTTCCACTCCTCATTTGTGTTTTTCTCTATTTTTCTTCAAGAAGGACAATCTGTTCCTTCTTGCAACACCTTGTCAAACAGCTTCTTGTGCGTGCGATGGTGCTTCACTGCAGTTGAGCGGGTTGACTGACGGCCCTGATGGAGACTGACGTGCACTGCCTGCAGCGAGATGCCGTTTGCAGAAAAGTGTAAACTTCAAAGTCTGACCTGAATCCTCGACGTCTGCAAACCGCCCGCTGTCACAGCAGCTGCAGGTGGAGCTCGGAGTCACATCCGCCTCTCAGAGTTACTCAATACCACAAAATGACACAGGCCGAGTGTGCTTATATGGGTGGGTGTGTGCGACAAAGTTAGGTGCTGCGGGTGTTCATGGTGCCTTATCATGTGTCAGGAAAGACTCAGACATGGTGTAACCTGGTGGTTGCACACAGAACTGCAACATCTCTGGTTGTATTTCAGACATTTGTTGGATGTCTAAAAAGGATCTTGAGATAAAAACAAATAAGAAAACACTGCAAGTGTGTTTTAGAATTCCACACATACCAAAATGTGTTTGTATGTTTGGTTTAGGTCATACAGACGCTTGTGTCGAAGCATTTAGTTTGTATTGAAAAAAGCGTGTAATCTGCATCTTGCAAAACACCAAACCAATGTTCCTGTCGACATGTGTCGCGCAGTGTTGTGATGATGCATCTCTACTGCCACTAGGTGGAGCTCTTGATCAGCAAATTACTCTCAGCTGGCAATATGATAAGGGCGGCACGGTGGCGTGGTGGTTAGCACTGTCGCCTCACAGCAAGAAGGTCCTGGGTTCGATTCCGCCCAGTGGCCTTTCTGTGTGGAGTCTGCATGTTCTCCCTGTGTCTGCGTGGGTTCTCTCCGGGTTCTCCGGCTTCCTCCCACAGTCCAAAGACGTGCTGTGGGGATCAGGTTGATTGGGGACTTTAAATTGCCCGTAGATGTGTGAATGTGAGTGTGAATGGCTGTATGTCTCTGTGTTGCCCTGCGATTGGCTGGCGACCAATCCAGGGTGTACCCTGTCTATCGCCCGAAGTTGGCTGGGATGGACTCCAGCCCCCCCGCGACCCTGTGTGCAGGATAAGCGGTTTGACAATGGATGGATGGATGGCAATATGATTTTTATGCAGTTTTGATCCACTGTGCCTGCAATTTATCACAAATTACAGTACAAATTATATATCACTAGGACAAATTTTTGTGGATACTTTTGCCATGGTTTTATGCTTTTCTTTCTTTTTTAATCTGGATCTTGAGTAAATACGTAGTTTTATTCATTTTAAATGATTCTCCTTGGCTTTTGTACATTGTTTATACAGTTTTGAAGCAATCCAAAAAAACAAAAATGCTCTAAAAATTACACTTTACAGTATTTATAGCCCATCATTATCATTTTATATGCCCTATATTGAGTGTATATGATAGTTATTTAGTTAATATATTGAATCCAGTTAATATATTTGTATTATGTTCAGGGGGTGGATCGCTGCCAAACTTCTGCCAAATAATTTATCATTAGAAAAAACACGTGACGTGTATGAATGGAGTTACTTGGTAGTAATTACTTTATATGATGTTGAAATTTCACCCAGTGTAACATCTTAATGAGGAAACTGAGTAGGAATGAGTTCACTAAGACGCTGGTCACTCGTGGGTCCCCCCTTCGTCTACGTGTGTACGTGTGTATGTGTGTGTGTGGGATTAACCCCGCCCACCTCTTGGGACCAGCATCGTGACGCCGCGGTGACGTCACACGCGGTCCCTGGTCCCTCCGGCGGCGGCTTGCCTTCGTTCAGTCCGCTGCAGGCTCACCGGCGGACGGTTAACGGATCTCCGGTCGGTATTATGGACCGGGGCTGTTTCTCGGCTCGTTCTCCAGCTGCTCCCGGTCAGAAGCGGACAAACCGCGAGTGGAAACGTCGCTGCTGCTGAATCACCTTCTCGGTCTGGATTTTATCCGCAAGCCAAGCGGAGTTCTTTCCCTCTTTCTGGAAAGTTTTGAACCAACGGTCGCTCCTTTCGATTCTCTCCTCACGCGGAGAGGCACTTTTAAACAACGCTCACAACTTCCGCTTAACGGACACCGACGCGCCGGGAGCATTTCTGCGGCTCTCCGAGACCCCCCCGGGGGTCTTTTTTCTCCGTTCGGTGGTCTCCTCTTCCTTTCCCCCAGCTAGCTCCGTAGCGCAGAATGCTACGCTGCGGTCCTACGTGAGCATCATGATTTCAGAGGAGCGGAGCAGCCACGTCAATAAACAGGCCCTGAGCTTCCCGGTGGGTTTACTCATCCGCTCCCCGAAGAAGCGACTGGTCCAGCTGGGCAGGAAACCCAGCAATGGATCTGTCCAGTAAGTCCTCGTTAACAGCCTCCATTTGCTCCGTAGACAGTGACACACGTTGACGTGAAGTCACCCGCAGGCAGGGCGGGAATGTGGCGGTGACTTGAGGACAACGTTCAGGTGCTGAAGTATTTCCACCGTAGTGTACTACTACGTCACTACATCTGTCCCACGTCATAATGAAATGAACGAGGGTTCGTTTTCATTCGGCCACACAGACTCATCTTCGGCATCTTTGGCAGTACGTCAATCATTGTAGTCGATTGGCTCATTGGTCCTTTGACTTTTGATTATGTCTAAACTGTCCTGTTGCTGGTGTCTCTGTCCCGCTGATGTCTTCCATCTTTGGCCGTAAGGGATGATGTGCTGATGACATCAGGTTAATAAATCCAATGATAAAGACTTATTCGTGAGATGTAGTGTGTCACACACTCTCCAAAACCTTTTTGTCCAGGTCAGACAATGTATTATTTAATTTTGAATTGTCTTTTTCCCAATAGAAAGCTTTCGTTTTTAAGCTCCTTCTTGCTGCTTTTTTACTTTTATGGTTTTATGTCACGCTTTCTTACGTTACAGACGTTTTTTTTTAAAGTTCATTACCTTCCTTTTTATTTTACATCCTCTGTTTAGCACATAAGCCCAGTTTACTCGCTGAGACAATTTTACTTTTAACGCACACATTTAGTGGCTTAATGGATATTTCAAGTAGTATAAACCCATCTGATGTATTTCAGTTTTAGCGTCACAGTAACACCAGACAAAATCAGGAATCAGGAAACATTTATTTGCCAAAATATGCCAAACATACAAGGAATTTGTCTTAGTGCGCGACAGTAGACGGCAGTGCACAAGTAATAAAATAAAGTAAAATGAAATGCTAATGCAATGGGTTAGTAGAATAAGGCTATGGGTTAGTATAAAACAAGGGAATAAAGTTAAAAATTTTAAATATTAAAAAAGTTAAAAAGAAAAATATTAAGCATAAAGTGCACTAACGAACAAGTAACAAACAAGTAACAAAGTGACGAGTGACGACAAAGTGAAAAAGCAGCGCGTTGGTCTTGTTTGCGACGCTTTATGGCGCCTTTGTTCAGGCTGGACAGCTAACCGCGTCCGTCGTCTTCTCAGGTCCAATAACTCGGACATCACCGTCCGCTCCACCGAGAGCGCCGGCGTGCGGCAGCCGGCCAAGAGCAAAATACGCCGCCACAACAACCGGCTCTCGACCGTCTTCAACCACAGCCCGGGCAGCGGGCGGCGCGGCCAGGCGCCGGCCGGCGGGACCCCGCCCGGTGACCTCCAGGCCGCCGACGACCCATCGGAGCTGTCCAGTCAGATGTCCGTCCCCGGCATCCTGAAGATCTTTGGCTGCGACATCTGCCAGGGGACCAACTACAAGAGCGTGCTGGCCACCACGCAGTCCAGCGCCAAGGAGCTGGTGAAGGAGGCCTTGGAGAGGTGACACACGCTGGGTTGGACATGAAAAGACGAGTCTTGGCTCTGCAACCGCACCACCGGTTTAATACCTCAACTGAAATGGTTTCTCCAGAATTGGATGCACAGTCTCAGATGTATTCAGTACCAGTGGTGCAGTTTTAATATGGTACTTTAATATGGTAATTCCAGCTTTTGAAATTTGAGATTTCAAGAATTTACATTATCGCGAAGGGGGTACATTTTCTTTGGTGTTTTGGGTGCTCAAAAGCGCTTCTTGCTATCGCCTTAAATGTAATAATTGATTAATGAAAAACGAAACCCGGAGGCGGTTCAATAGTCAGTCCGCTGCTTTAACCCCCGTCCTCCCTCCTCGTTCAGGTACTGTCTAGAGAAAGAGGACGCCGGCCACTACGCGCTCTGCGACGTGATCGGCAAGACGGGCGCAGACAACCAGTGGAAGCGGGAGTGTTTCCGGGTGGTGGGAGACAACGAGAAGCCCCTCACGCTGCAGTCCCTCTGGAAACCCAAGGAAGGCTTCTCCCGGCGATTCGAGATCCAGCTGAGAGCGAGCGTGGAGGAGCAGAGTCTACAGGACAGAGACACCGTCACCGCAGGTAGACACGCCCACCTGCACGTCCTCTCCCCAAACAGCACAGCCACGTCCAATCACGTGGCTGTTGGTCTCAGACGAGTCCATCACAGCTTCCTATTCGGGCCGTGGAACTGATCAAATCTCACAATTTGGTTGCCATTGAAGACAAAACATTTCGCCGCACGTGACGTGTTCCTGACCGTTGAAAATCGGAGGATAACTGTGTGTCACGGCTCCGATCAACGATTGAACTTTTGTCCAAAGAGGGGTCAGAGGGGTTGACCAGCACCCATCCCACCATCTTCAGGACGAGTCAGTGACCCTGGCGTCCTCGCGGCCGAGCGATCAATCACTGCGTCTCTGTTGTGGTGGCGGGGCGAGCCTTTATCCTTTCCTCTTATTGCCGGGCTAACAGCCCTCATTGTCCGGCTTATCACCTGCTGGGACGCAGGAGATGGGCCGGCCCGTGAGAGCGGCCACGAGGAAACAAAAGCTGCAGTGCGGGATAGGAGGGTCTTATCTCGGTTTTAGGGCCCGCTGGAGAGCTGCCACTCACCTCCTCTCAGAATATTCCTATCGGTAATATATCAGTAATGTGCTTTTTGGGTGTTGATCCTGCATTAAGTCCGTTTATGCCCCAACTTGATCGATATCAGTCAGACTCACTTAACGTCCCGCGGCGGGCTTCAGGCTGTTTCCGGTCCGTCACGCTGCTGCTGGACAATGTGGAGAAACACCCACTTCCACAGCTGATAAGAGCGGCAGAGCTGGCGGCTGTGGAGCCGGAGCTCGATGGACATTCCTCTGCGCTTAATGGCTCCAAAGGAGCTGAATGGTGTTTGTGTTACGTCAGGCCGACGGATAGAACCGGTGGTCACATCTCGCTCTGCCCGCACATTTCCTCTCTTTCCTCTCCACACGGGTTTCATTTCAACTGGTGCCAGTGCAGCGAAACGTCGGCTTTGGTTGGTTATCAATGTTCATTTTGTGTTCAGCTCAATAGGTTTCACTTTAAAACAAGGTGGAAAAGAGATATATGAGGAATCAGGAACATTTATTGCCAAATTCATATATATTGTATACATATAATATTTAATTATATTATATTAAATATATATAATATATTAAATATATATATTGTATTCTATGTCTAACTGTGGCTACAAGCGGTCCCAGTCTCGTGCTGTCCTTTACTATGGACACAAAACAGTGTTTTTCACATTGACGGACACGCTGTCCTCTTGTCCATCCAGGCATCAACGCTCAGGCCCGTAAGCTGCAGAAGAGCCGCTCCAGGGTGACCTCGCTGTTCGTGGACGGCAGCGGCGAGGATGCGGACGGACTCGGGATCTGGAGGAGCCTGAGCGAGATGGACCTGCCTGCGATGGGGAAGGAGGCCGGCCGGGCGGCGAAGAGCGCGCTCCGAGAGGACCCGGAGGCCGAGGCCGACAAGGAGGTGCTGCGCCTCGGCATGGAGAAGGAGGAGACGGAGAGCAGCGACGACAACACCACCCAGTACTCCATCCACCCGCCCTTCGACTTCCCGTACTTCCTCCTGCTGCAGGGCTACAGCCACCGACAGGTGAGGGGCAGGCAGAGAAGTTGTTGTCGGGCCGAGGCAAACACCAGCCTACCTAGACAACACGGTGTGAAGGACTACATGAGGGTGTTGGATTGAACCGCGGGTCAGGGGGTCACAGGGAGGCCAGCGGGGACGGAAACACTGTGGCTTTGGCTCACGAGGCGCTGCAGGCTCAGAAGTGACGAGTCGTCGTGTTCTAATGAGGAACAAAGTGTTCCGCATACAGACTGAAGGAAACCTGCTCAGGATGTTTGGAAGCAGCAGATTAAACCCTGATTAAAGGCACACAACTTAAGCCCCGTCGTCACAGTAAACCGGGTCGTGGTTCCGTTCCTAGAAGCACGAAGCTATTTCTCTTAAAAATGACAGAAATATTGAATCAATTATCCAGATAGTTGTGTATTACTTTGCTGTTGATTGATATTGATTGTCAGAAATAACAAGTCAAACTAACATGTAGTATCTAGATATTTAGAATGTTTATTTTCATTCTTGTAAGCTAACGACATCATTAAGAGCCCTTCAATCCTCATGATTAGATAACCTAAATATAAAATAAGATATCGAGGTTAAGCCTTTGGAGTTCACAGTGGGTGCAATAAGAACAGTGTTATAAAGATTGACTGAATGTCCACTTGTTTAGTTACAAGTGGATAACAACAGATCTGCATCCTCCCCACTGTCACAAAATAAAATATTCAGATATTTTTCATTTAATTTCATCATATGATATAAAAAGTGTTGGTTTTGGCCTTATTTTAATACATGAAGGAGGCAGAGATAATTAAAAAGTGAATAAACGGCACAGTATTAATGGATTGTATCAGATTGTGTTGGATTGAATACCTGTTGTCATATCGTGAAACAGGCGGCGTTGATGATACCGTATCATCACTAATAAGCTGATTGCCGTGACCCTCGAGGTCACGGAACATCACTCTTAATCCTTCTTTTCCCGTCTCGTTCTCGTCTGGTTCACTTCCAAACGTTACGCAGGCAGATCGAATCCCCGGGAACGCAGGTTTCCCATCGAGCGTCTTGAGGTTAAACAGATGCAAATCCAGCTGACGTGTTAAACAGAAACATACACCAGCATCTTTTCTCATAATCGATTCATTGTTGAATGGTTTTAGTTTCTCAGGTGTGAAAGGTCTTATATCGAGAGTTGTTGCTCTATTGTCTCTTCCATTTCCCTGATTGGTTAATCTTTTGTGTCCCAGTGTGAATACAAATAATCTTTAATAAGAACTACAAGTCGAACAATAAACTGTGTTATGTGACTCTAACGGAATATCTTTGGCTTTTGAACTGGCTTTTGAAAACAAGACATTAGGTTGGACTTTCTTTTAGAACAACAAATGGATCAAATTTTTGATCATTATTGAAAAAGTGTTTTTGGTTCTTTTTGCTTCCTTCTACAGGATTTCGTCATCTACCTGATGAGTGGAACCACCACCGTCTTCGGCTGCTGCAGGGAGCATTGCAACGGGGAAGATGAGGAGAGGCTAAAGGTTGACATCCTTCTCTTTGCCCCCGACGTGTTGCCCCAGCACTGCTGCGTCCGACGCCTGGAATCCAGCGGCCCGCCCTCCCCGGGGGAGCACAGGAAGACACTGACCATGCTGAAGCCCCTCCACGGTGCCCCTGTGACCAGAAATGGTTTCCTCCTCAAAGAGGAAGTGGAACTGAAACCAGGGGACCTTGTTAGCTTGGGGAAACACTACCTCTTCATGTTTAAGGATCCTACCAGCACCTCGGCGTCCGTGCAGACTCCCCTGTGGATGAACCCGCTCTGCCCCAACTCAGACGCAAAGGCGGCCTCCTCTTGCTCATCGTGCGGCTCCTCCGTCGCCATGACAAGGCCCTGGAGGAAGCCTTCGCCGCCTCGTTGGAGGGACCTGGAAGGCACCGAGGCTTTGGTCAGCTACGAGCTGCAGCAGGAGGAGCGGGTCCTGCAGGAGGTTTTGGATATGTTGGACCCTGGTGGGGATGGACCAAAGCTGGCGCCTGCTTTCCTGCTGAGCCTCTGCATGCAGCACTCGGCCTGCACGTTCGGCCTCGCACACTTCAGGCAGCTGCTGCTGCGGATAGCGGCACAGATCCAGCTCGCTATGTGGGTAAGGATGAAACTCTGAATTCAGATCATCATTTAGCTCATTATCTCCAAATTGCCCGACACTCGGAAGCGTTGGTTGGGTTCAAGATTCAAGGTTTCCAAGTGGCACATCTATTTTAGTCTTCAAAATAGCTTTATAGTAAGAATAGTAGTAGAATAACAATTATTTAACTAGTGTATGGTGGTGGAAAAAAATACATTATATATATCAATATATATACATTAGTAAGTGTGTTATTATTATTATAAAATGTCAAGTAAAAATGGTTTTGAAAAAAAAATGAGGTTGATTTTCTTTTTGAATAAAAATGTAAAAATATGTTTAAAATGTCATGGGAAATTAATTGAAAAAGTATTAGGTTGAAAAATGTATTTAAAACTAAATGTTGGCAAAAAGTCATAAAATATTAGGCGAAAATTGTTTTGTCAACATAAATTTGGTAGAAAAACATCATAGAAAAAGAAGTAAAAAATGTCTTTAGTGTGTTCTAATATCATCAAATGGCCATTTGATGATTTTAATGTCCATGAGAAGTTTCAGGAAATGTATATTTCTTCTATTTGTGGTATTCTTAGGAGAAGACAAAGGAACTTGCAGCGATCCAGCCAGAAACGTGAGTAAACAAAGTGTCTCCAGAAATACACGAGCGCAGCAGCTGCTGCCCGCCGTGATATACGGCGCCTCCGGCTTTACTGCCTGAATGAAAGAGGACCTAAAGTCTGATTTTACTACTATTTGCTCCTCGAAAAAGCAGCGAGTTTTTGTTAAATGCACGCTGTTCAAAGAGGGATTTTCCCACATTTGAGGAAGAGGTTTTCTCATGAGCGACGTGACGTCTTGCTCCACAGAATACTTCAGGAGCAAAGAAATCAAAGTTAAACTCCAAAGACTTTCAAACAGAAGTGAATGAGAGAGTGAACTGTAACGTGAACGTAACAAGTCTTAGATGTTTAACAGCTGCAACTGATAATCAGATAACGTACTGATTGACATGTTTATCAAAGCTTGGTTCAGCCCACACAACTGTGTAGAAGAAGTCTGAGAAACGCAGCCAATCCTCACATTTACAATCTGGATATTATGTCTCAACCATAATTGATCATGAAAAATAGCTGTTGATTCAGCTGATTAACTTATTCAGAATAATTCGTAAAAATGATCGGAAAAAAATCGGAAAGTGGCTGCAGCTCAGTTTGTGTTCTTTGCCGATTTGCAAACACACAACTTTACATTTTACCGTTTTTTTTTTTTTTTGAAGAAATAGTCTTGAAGCCAAAATAAATGCTTCAAGTTGTTTTTCCGTCCGTGAGACGGCGGTGAGGAGAGTGACGCTGCACACGGCTGCTAGATGATAACCAGAGCTTATCTGACCGGAGGCGTTTGTGTTTCCTCGCAGTGTAGGCGGAGGGTTGGACTGTAGTGCCGTGTATTAATCAAACTTGGTTGGCTGGTTGCAGACACACTTTCTTTTTAGCTTGTTTTTATTCTTAATCATTTGGTCTCAATTGGATTAAATGGGTGATAAAAGCATCGAAGCGATTGTCTGAATATCCCTATGATTTTTGCAGTGTAAGCGATTACTTTTGCGGACTTGTTCCTGCACTGACCTCTGTGCTTCTTCCTCTGCGTTTCTACGTTAGCGGCTCCGACGCCGAGCAGCCCGAGCGTCTCCAGGTGCTCAGCATGGAGGAGCTGATCCCAGGTCTGCAGCCGCTGCTCCTCTGGATGGCCAACTCCATCGAACTGCTGCACTTCATCCAGCATGAAGTCCCTCAGCTGCTGCCCTGGAGGCAGGACCAGCAGGACACAGGTGCAGGACGACGCGGCGCGCTGCTCAGCGTTGGTGTCATGGTCACAGGCGTTGGAGCGTTTGTAAATGCGTGTCCGTGTGTGTTTCGTCAGGTCTGTTGGACTCGGAGATGTCCTCCACTCGCACAGCTTGTGAAGAAGCCATGACAGTCCTGGAAGAAGTCATCATGTTCACCTTCCAGCAGTCTGTCTACTATCTAACAAAGGTTGTGCGCCACACCGTAATACACAACCCATTGTAACACACGGCACAAACACACTCTGGAACGGGTACCTCAGCATGCCTCACATCCTTTTGACCTGTAGAATCTAAAAGTCGGTCACATGCGAATCAGGAAATTGGGCTGCGTAAACACAAAATTCTGTTTTCATTTAAAATATCCCACATAGAAAGCACAATGACAGAGTGGAAACACCGACTCTGTCTGGCACTCTCAGGCAGGAAAGGCCTGTGAGATAGTGAGCAAGGTTTTCTTTTCCACCGACTGGAATACAAACAAAAAGACAATCTCGTTCCCAAGGTGAGACTGATTTCACCGGCACGCTGAACAACAACCCCAGGAGGGTGAGAACCGCTGGAAGAACGACGTTTTGAGTCTTGTAGTTGTATTTCTGAACTTTTAAAAACATTCAGTGATGAGAGAAATTTACGTAATAGGACCATGAATAAAAAGGTTAGATACGTGTAGCAGAAAATACTAAAACAACGTCATTGTTGTATTGATAATAAGCGGGACACAAATAGACACTAATAGAGTGGATGGATCTGATCGTGAGGCTGAATTGTTTCAGCAATGGAGAATTGAGCTTAATTTCAATGAACTGTGGATTTTGACCTGCATCTTAGATTATTTAAATGTAACTGATCAGAAGACAGACTGAAGAGTGTAGGCTGACAAAGTGTTTTAAAGCAGAATCGATATTTTTATCAGAAGGGAGGCCGGAGATGTTGCTTTTCTTGGAGCCGCCGCATTTTAAATCAGTTACAGACCAGATTATACGTAATAATGGTAATTAAAGCATGTAAGACGGTTTCCAGGTCTACACCTTTTTATTTTCGCCATTGACTGCAAGTGGAAAAAGCTAACCGACAGAAGACAGAAATCATCTGTTTGTCAAATTTAAAAATGAGACCCAGACTAGTTATTTAATGATTTAAAGACGAGACACCTTCAGCACTAATATAAAAAAAAACACTATCCTTTTCCTATTTATAGTCTTAGGTTCAAGGGTCACAGCTCCACCGTCATCTTAACAATGATCAGGGATGTGGGAACAACAAAACAGAAAAAACACATGAGGGAACAACAACAACGTGGGACCTAAGATGGAGCCTTGTGGAACGCCACAGGAGACAGAGATGGTTTATACCACTCTAATGCTCTAAATACTTAAATAGGTACTCACATCCCAATGAAAGCTCTTCAAAAGCTTCTTAGTGTGTGTGTGACTTTGCTTTGTGTAGTCAGCAGTCAGCCTTGGTTTTACAGCCCGACAGGACTCTCCCAGACTACGTATTATGTGGCTTTTCCCATGTGAAAGATGTTCATTAAAGGCAGTCTGGCTCATGCGGAATCCAGTTAACGTCCCAGCAGCAGACTGTGGAGCACCTCCACCCAGCGCTCAGAGCGTGGAGGAAGGGAAGGAAGGAAGCAGGAACAGTCTGTGCTGTTGTTTTGGATACTTTGAGGCATATTTCTGTTGTGGCTTTTGACTGTGCAGCTTCTGTTCTTCAGGCTTCAGGAAGTGCAGCTGAAATGTTTCTTTTCTTTCAGTTTCTTCAATCCACCATGTCTGTTTGTCACTTTTGAGGCTTGTTAATCAAGCAGCACCAGCTTGGTATTTTAGCATGCATTGCGATTCCACAGTAGAGAAGCATGTTGAGAGAAAAGGAGGTTCTGTTTCCTGCAGAGGAAGACAAACTGTCATCAGAGAAACACTCAACAGGAAAAGAAGGGTGGAGTGAACAGTTCTCTCATTGATTTCCTGTGAAAAGTGCCTCATCGCTCATAACGTACAGGCAGGGCGTCATCACTTCTTCTTTTAATGCTCGCTAAGTCTCAGTAATAGAAAATGAATATAAAGGCCAGCTTCATTCAGCTGTAATATACAGCAAGTGTTTAAAACATTATTAACAATGTGTAGGAATCATTAACCATCGCCTCCGGTTTCAATCATCCAATGAGCCAATATCTGCCCAGCAGATCAGCTCAGGCATGTGGGCTTATTCTCTCAGTCTGAGGTCATTATCTTAGTCATGCTGTGAGTGTGTGTGTGTGTCTCAGCCTAACAGGTGATGTCATACCATGCAAACAATCGAGATAAGACTCGTATCTGTCTGAGAGCTCTCAATGGCTTCAATAAAACTGCTTGCAAGACGACTCATCAGTGTTTGCAGCTCAGTGTTTTGTTCTTCCTGTTATTTATGGTACTATTAGTGTGAACGTTTTTACTGTAGTGTAAATGTCAGATAGTGGGTTTTTTTCGTTTTGTTTTGGGAAGCTCTCCTACAAAGTGTCCTGAACGCAGTGTGAAGGTCCTCTGAGTCATAACCTCCGGTACAAAGAAGGAAAGTGTTGATATGAGAGACTGAAGAAGAACGTGTTGATATGAGAGACTGAAGAAGAAAGCGTTGATATGAGAGACTGAAGAAGAAAGTGTTGATATGAGAGACTGAAGAAGAAAGTGTTGATATGAGAGACTGAAGAAGAACGTGTTGATATGAGAGACTGAAGAAGAAAGTGTTGATATGAGAGACTGAAGAAGAACGTGTTGATATGAGAGACTGAAGAAGAAAGTGTTGATATGAGAGACTGAAGAAGAACGTGTTGATATGAGAGACTGAAGAAGAAAGTGTTGATATGAGAGACTGAAGAAGAAAGTGTTGATATGAGAGACTGAAGAAGAACGTGTTGATATGAGAGACTGAAGAAGAAAGCGTTGATATGAGAGACTGAAGAAGAAAGCGTTGATATGAGAGACTGAAGAAGAAAGTGTTGATATGAGAGACTGAAGAAGAAAGTGTTGACATCAGAGAGGTAACCCGGCCCGCCTGTCTCCACAGAGTATGTACTCGTCTCTGCCCGGTCTGCTGGACGGGAACCCGTTCTCCGAGAGCGGTCAGCTGCGAGTGCCCGACGGACTCGGCGGCGTCCTGGAGGTCCTGAAGGAGGCGCTGAAGCTCCTCGCGGCCTTCCAGGTCCATCCGGACATCTCCTTGCAGCTCTGCGCCTACCTGCTGTTCTTCATCAACGCGTCGCTGTTCAACGCCCTCATGGAGAGAGGTGAGAGCTCGGCTGAAGACCAAAACAAGGTCAATCGAGCATCAGCTGTTTGTGACGTCTCGCTTTGAATGATTCGTCCTTCAGGGTCCGGCGCCGGCTTCTACCAGTGGTCCCGAGGGGTTCAGATCCGGGCCAACCTGGACCTGCTGATGGACTGGATCCAGAGCATCGGTCTGGGCGATCTGGCCAACGAATACTTCCAGAAGCTTTCGGCCGCTGTCAATCTGTTGGCCACGCCCAGAGAAACCCTGCAGCAGGTCAGAGGACATCCGCCTGAGCCGTCCTGTTTGTCTGTCTGTGGGCGAGCGTTTCATTGTTGTAGAGGCTTCAGTACTATTAGTACTAGTACTAACTTTAATAAGTCATGTATTATGTATTAGGTGCAAATTGTTCCCCTCACAACCTGCGCCGGCTCACTTCTAATCGTCGTTGCCAAACATTGTGATAACTGTGACTAATGGTGCCGTGAAGATTAAAGCCATCGATGTTTCCTCAGAAGAAACAAACTGTCACTCAAACACCTCCAGACCCACATCCTCATATCTGCTGTCACTCCTGTCTCCTGCTGGACATTTATTCCCCCTCAGGCTCACCGCTGCCTCGGTTACTCACTCAAACCCTGTTTTACACGTTGTGCTCTCACTTTTTATGAAGCAACAAACGTTGTAACTCTGTCGGGTTTGCAGGTTTGATGCTGCTGGAAAGGTGATGGTATCTTTTTGTGGTGAATCATCTGCTACTTTAGATAAATATATTCTCTTTTTGTACAATATAATCTCAAAAGTAAGTGTTTCTTTAGATGAACGGGCAAACATGCTTTTAGTTAAATATTAAACTGGTTTGCTAACTGGTTTTCACACAAAGATTCTTTATTATTTGGAAGGTTGCTAGGAGGCCAGACAGCGGGCAGATTCCTCCCGTGCGCTGGCATGAGGTCACTTGTGGCCGCCGCAGAGCACACGCCCTCCACTGCGTTTTCCATCTGGACCTCTGTCATTTCTGCTTTTAAGAGACTGAGGCGGCTCACTGCTGCCTCGGTAAATCACACCAGCGGGATGCGGAGAGCACGACATTCTGAGGAGAAAGCATTTAATCTCAGACATAACAGGCGGCGTTTATAAGCAGCCTTCATGCTTCAGCTTCTCTTCGCTGCAGGAGAAGGGAAAGGACACGACATCATCTCTGGCGTGGGTCTAATTGCGGCTCTGGCGTGTCCAGGCAAAGTCTGCCCCACCAGTTCAGACTAACAATGGAGTAATCCCATAAACGTGACCCACTGGTTTCCTCGCCCTCCAGATCTCGAATGTCCCATTTCACGAAAAGAAACTTGACTTGAAGTTGACACTTCTCACGCCGCGCAGACGGAGATTGTTACACGCTCACCTTTTAATGGAGTGCAGAATAAACACGGGTCTGAGCTGCATTGATACGCGCTGCTCTGTTTATTCACGAGAAAGAATTCCCAAGAGGCTTTATCGCCGCGGGGACAAAAACATTTCACGTACGCTTGGTTTAAAAGCAATGACTGTGTGTCCTCACACGGAGTCAAGAGCTCTGGGAGAAAACTTGTTGGTCCCTCGCCGTCACAACGACCACAAAGACTTTTTGTGGCTCGTTCTTTGAAGCTGCTACGAGGAGCTTTGATCATGTTTGGATTCTGGCGGCCCCTGTGGACACAGGTGGTAGTGCAGCAGGCTAAAACTAAATGGAATCAGTTTGGAATCTGTCAAGATTTCAGCTGTGTAGCACTTCATACAGTATCATGAAAGCTCTGGCTTTCTTACAGCATGTATGGAGATATTACAAATGTAGCATCAACTCATCTGCTTCTGCCTACGAATTCAAAATGCATCGAGTTTATCTGCACGTTTTGTTTTCAACGCTCTGACCTCAAGGATTCCCTCTGTGTGCGTCCAGGCGTCCTGGTCTTCTCTCAGGGCCGAGTTCGCTGCCCTGAACGCCGCTCAGCTCCACCACATGCTGACCGAGTACCACTCCGGTAAACCCTGTCCCCACGGGTGGAGCCCGCCAGCGGGCGACGCCGAGGACGCCGCCAGGACGGGTGAGTGACGGGGTGAACAGTCAGATGGAGACAGAGAACACGGTTCTGAAATTAGATGACTTTCAGCTTTTCTTAAGCACGAATTGGTTAAGTGCAAAATGATTGTCGGGTGAATTAAGGATAAAAACAGTTGTTGGCGGCAGCTTGAGACTTTGCAGGCAGACGACCGAATACATCATCACCTGGTGGAGATAAACAAAGGAGAAATCACATGACCACCCTGTTTACTGCAAACTAAAGAAACCCGTCTCGTCTTTCAGCAGGAATGTATCGAGCAGCATGTTGAAACGTGACAGAAGAAATACAAAAGAGTTCATCATAGAACAGAGGAGCTCTGTTGTGATACATTAATTATGATCTAATGTCAGGTTTTTATCATTGAGTCTGGTGCAGTCGAACGAGGATTCCATCTCTTGTTCTGTTAGAGGAGATTCTTGAATGCGTAATCTTAATAAAATAAAGGGAGAGAAAGCGAGCTAGAAACAAAGCCAGTGATTTCAAAAAGGAATTTTGAAATAAAGAATCATTTCCTCAGTTATTTGGGTAATTTTATATATCTAAGACAATATATTTAATTATTCTTATTCATGTATTTATAATTCTACACAGGATGAAAACAGTTATTAGTTTAATTCAAAATGTACTGCAATTTAAGTCTGGATATTCTGTCTGTGAAGAAGGAAGGAATTCTTTAATAGTAAAAAAACGCACAAGTTCACACACTCACGCGCACACACACATACACACACAAACACACACACACACACACACTCACATGCATCTCTAAGCAGCAGTCTTTGTGTCAGTGTGTGTGAGTAATCCCGTCCCGACAGTCTGTCTCCACCAATCAGCTTCAGCGTGTTTCCTCTCCAAGCCGCCCCCCCCCCCCTCTCTCGCCTGGTTTCACCCGCACGGCCCCCCGCTGCGTGGACCGCACGCACGCTTTTAACATGCTTTTTAATCCGGTGTTAACCCAAATGCGGCGGCTCTGCTCGGGTCATCGGTGACGGATGACTTTTCTTCTGCCCTGCAGCCGACATCCTGGAGAGCTTCGACAGCCACCCGCCGCTCATCCTGCCCGACGGCCCCTTTCACCTGGGCAAAGCCGTCGTGGAGCCCGCGCTCTTCCAACAGCTCGCCCAGCTGCAGGAGTTCATCCGCCGACTCCCCCGCGGTGAAACCCGAGCCGAGCCCCCTGCGGAGGAGCAGGTAACGAGCCCCCCGAGGCCCCCGAGCACCCCTGTGCTTCTGCATCTGTGTTTGATTGACTTTATGATCACCAGACTCTCAACGGGGCGACTGCAGACAGCCAGTCTACGGCCTCCCTGGATCCCGCCCATCAGGGGGTCCCCGACCCGGTTACCTGCCCCGCCCCCGCCGAGACGCCTCAGGCCCGAGGATCTCACGGGGACCTGAGCTGCTGCGAGGCGGTTCTGACCCAGAAGCTGAAGAGCCTGGAGCTGCAGAACACGCTGTCAGGACACGACGACATGGGCTACCACAAGAGCCTGGCGCTGGACCCGTCCTGCCTGTTGACTCCACCCAACACCCCGCAGGGGATGGAGCTGTCGCAGCTGGAGGCCGATCTGCAGGAGGGGGCCCGCCAGCAACGGAAAGGTGACTAAAGAGACACGAGATCGGCCCATTTTAATGCAACGTAACGGAGCAATGTGTCAGTCAACACCACAACACAAACACATCATCACGGTCAAAGCTGTGCAGAATAAACAAATAAATTAAATGTCATCTTCCACCAATATTTAGTCAAATATAGCTGATGAATCACAAACAGTACTTAACCAAAGGGTAAAAAATAAAAACAATAATAAACACAGTCTAATAAAACATTACTTTTAAAACGATAAACAAAATACAGGATAAAAAGCACCAAACCAATAAAGAAAGCAGTTGTACGCACATATTGCATCTAACAATGTCATGTTTTAACACTTAAACCCACTCAGTGAGGTTGCACAGCGACGGATCGTGGGCCCATGAAGCTGGAGGAGCAGCTTCATGGTCACAGGAAGGCCTGATGATGTCCTAATGTTTGCTTGTCTTGTTTCTGATACCTTCTGGATCCAAACGTTCTTCCTCAGATTGATGGTTTAAAACTATTGTAAAGATGGGGCTGAATCATGAAAGCTTCTGGTAAGAAACCACGAGTAAGATACGAGGCTGCTGAATGGCGATCAAATGGAACTCACACTCAATTGAAATGGTTTATGTTGATGAGAGAAAGTACTCAACAGAATATATAACAGGTCTCGTTATTTTAAGACATTTTACTGGATAAAAGTGACATAGTACGTCCTTTGAAGCGTCCAAAGACACAAACCGCTGTAAAACATCACCTGAAGCCGAAAACATTACATTACATTACATTACATTACATGTCATTTAGCTGACGCTTTTATCCAAAGCGACGTACAATAAGTGCATTCAACCATAAGGGTACAAACTCAGGAGAACAAGAAACAAGAAAGTGCAATTTCCTCAAATAAGCAAATTTACAATTTGCTATAGATGAGTGACGTCACAAGTACAATTTAAGTGCTGCAATTTGTTAGTCTTTAGTCGAGGTAGAGTCTGAAGAGGTGTGTCTTTAGTTTGCGGCGGAAGATGTGAAGGCTCTCTGCGGTCCTGATGTCTTCAGAGAGCGCGTTCCACCATTTCGGCGCAAGGACAGCGAAGAGTCGAGACCTAGTCGAGTGTTTTGCTCTCAGTGAGGGAGGGACGAGTAGTTTTGCAGATGCAGAGCGGAGAGTGCGGGTTGGGATGTAGGGTTTGACCATGTCCTGGATGTAAGCTGGACCCGATCCATTCACAGCATGGTACGTGAGCACCAGTGTTTTGAACTGGATGCGGGCGGCCACCGGTAGCCAGTGAAGAGAGCGGAGGAGTGGAGTAGTGTGGGAGAATTTCGGAAGGTTGAAGACCAGTCGAGCTGCTGCATTCTGAATGAGCTGCAGAGGTCGAATGGCGGTGGCAGGGAGACCTGCCAGGAGGGAGTTGCAGTAGTCCAGGCGGGAGATGACAAGAGCCTGAATCAGTACCTGCGCTGCCTTCTGAGTGAGAAGGGGACGTATTCTCCTGATGTTGTAGAGCGTGTATCTACAGGATCGCGTTGTCGCAGTGATGTTGGGAGTCAGGGAGAGTTGGTTGTCGAGTGTGACGCCGAGGTTCTTAGCAGTCGAAGTGGGCGTTAGCACAGAGTTTCCAAAGTTGACTGTCAGGTCCTGGGTAAGCGAATCTTTTCCGGGAAAGAGAAGTAGTTCAGTCTTGTCGGGGTTGATTTTCAGATGGAGAGGAGTCACAGTGAGGAGTCACAGTGAGAGGAGTCACAGTGAGAGGAGTCACAGTGAGAGGAGTCAGAGGGAGAGGAGTCAGAGTGAGGAGTCACAGAGTGAGGAGTCACAGTGAGAGGTGTCAGAGTGAGAGGAGTCAGAGAAAGGAGTCAGAGGGAGAGGAGTCACAGTGAGAGGAGTCAGAGGGAGAGGAGTCAGAGTGAGGAGTCACAGAGTGAGGAGTCACAGTGAGAGGTGTCAGAGTGAGAGGAGTCAGAGAGAGGAGTCACAGTGAGAGGAGCCAGAGGGAGAGGAGTCAGAGTGAGGAGTCACAGTGAGGAGTCACAGTGAGAGGAGTCAGAGTGAGGAGTCAGAGTGAGAGGAGTCACAGTGAGGAGTCACAGTGAGAGGAGTCAGAGTGAAGAGTCAGAGTGAGAGGAGTCAGAGTGAGGAGTCACAGTGAGAGGAGTCAGAGTGAGAGGAGTCAGAGGGAGAGGAGTCAGAGGGAGAGGAGTCAGAGTGATACTGAAACATTTCAGATCATCAGTGGAAACAGTGAAGGACTCCAATCTTTTACTTACAGATGGTGTTTTTAAATGCTCGCATGAGGCGCAAACTACTACAAAGTCCCGCAAAGTACTACAAAGTACTGCAAAATACTTCAAAGTACTGCTGCGGCTTTCTTTTATACCACTACAAATATCAGTTTAAGCATCCGCCCCGTTAAGAATATTTTCATTTCCTTCTTGCTGTCAAATGGAGAAGAAGTTATTATTTATTGTTATTGTTTAAAGAGGGAACTGCAGGTTACTGCAGGTTATTGTTCTATTTAGCCACAATAAGTGAACCATCTGCTTTATTTCTCTACTTTTCTTCGGTTTCTTAATGTAAATTTAGGGTGAATGAGTGAGAACAAATGTTGAGGCTGATTTCTCAGTAACGAGCCGGTCACAGAGCCTTTTGGTCACATGTGATGTTTGTGTTTAAGGGGTTGAACCTGTGTTAATGCCCCTCAGACCCCCCACTGGGGGTTTAAAGCTGAGGGATTTTGTTGATCCTCATCAGAGGGCTGTGCTCTAATTGGTCACTTGTATTATGTTTTCTCTGTTGGTGCCTTTTATAAAAGTAATTTTCTTAAAGGGTTTGTGGATTACGCTGAAACGAAGCCATCTGGCAGCATGTACATCTGCGCTCATTAGCAGTATAAATACTGCACAGTTTGTACTGACACACAGAGGAGAAAACTACGTGATATTGTTTTTTGGGATAGTTTCTTGAGAAATACATTCGATGATATAAGCTGGCGCACAGTGATGGACATTCGCTGTCTTTTTATACACTAAACTATTAATCAGAAAAAAGGATCCTCCCGTTTATAGACAGTAAAACTATTTGCTGTTTATTTTCAGCCAGTCGGGAATGTTAGACGTGTCGTAGTTTAAACTATAACTTGTTTCTGGCTTGTTTTTAAGCTCATATCAAACTGTAGTCAAATGAATATTATTACAGAACATTAAACATTACAATCTCAAATATGTTGTTTTAAAAAATAAAAAAAGATTTAGGTTGTTTCCTGGTGTAAAAACAAATGAATGAAGCTGTTTTTCCACACTGGGTGGGGGGGGGGGGGGTACCCGCTCCATCGCCACGCCGAGCCGTATCTTGGCCTCTGTGGTTTTGGCTAACAGCTAATGTTATTTTGAAAGTTTGGTAATCCTTTAATCTGGCCCCAAGAATTACAGAGAGGCGGTGATGTCAGGAGAGAAAAGAGCCGCGGCCGATCCGTCATGGGAATTTACAGTTGGGTTGCTGCGTGGAATCTTAATCGGTGGCGGCATTGTTCGGGGCAGGTCCTGCGTGGGGGGGGTGCTGCATGTTGGGAATAGCCAGGGGGAGTTTGGGGCGTGAGGGGGGCGGGGAGGGTCGCTACTGTTGCTGCGTTGTTGTTGTGACCAGACGGGAAGTGTCTTAAAGCTGCATTCTCTCTCCTCACCAGCAGGGGGCGACTCCTACGGTTCTATAGGAGTCTATGAGAAAATAACTTCTTCATATATTTATTTATGTAAACATTGAACATGAGCTCATGGTCTCTAGTTTCAGGTCTGCTTCTATACAGCGTCATTTTAACTCAGTCGTTTACAGTCCAGTTCCCCATAGAGCCGGGTGGGCTTTAGGGCGGGGCTACTGTTATTGACAGGTCTGGCGACCGTGGTGCATGGTGTAGAAGGTTGACGGTTCCATGTCCCGTGTCGAAGTGTCCCTGAGCAGGACACCTGTCCCCTAACTGCTCCCCGGGCGCCCTCACGGCAGCACACTGCTCCCACTGTGTGGGGGGGGGGGTTAAAAAATGACCTGTAATGTCATGTTAGCTACGAGGACTAAAACCCGCCTAACAACACGTCCTTTGAGGGTTTAAATGCTCCACCGTGTGATTACTGTGTCTCTGCTGCTCGGTGCTGCTCCCGTCCTCACGCGTCCTCTTTGTTGTGTTCGTGTTTGTTTGTCCAGCCGGTGGACGAGCCGACAGGAAGACGCAGAGTGCAGAAGAAGAAGAAGGCGGAGCCAGGGAGGAAGTGTTCGCGGTGGAGCTCCACAGGGGACCTCACGGCCTGGGCCTGGCTCTGGTGGACGGCTCGGTGAGAACTCCTTTCGCACACTTTGATCCGGACGCAGAGGATTGTCGTGTCGCTGCTCGGATCTGATGAAACTGAATGCATTTCTACTTCAATGTGATCTTACTAAAAGTTATTTGTGAGTGAACGGAGGACAAACGCACGGAGCTGCTGAGCCTCAGTGACGCGTTAGTCATCACAAACTGATTAATGGTGGTATCTTTGCACCGGGACACATGTCTTATTCATTCTGTTACAACCAGGCGACACGAATCATTTCACACTAATATTATTGGTGCTTGATAATTTGATTTCGGTGTTTTATTGTTTCTCTTGTGATTCAAACCTTTCAAATGATGATGACGATGGTGGAACTAAATGAAGAGTTCATAAATATCGTGTCAACACTCGATGGATGAATGAGTGAATATCCCTGAACGCGCCGCTCGCGTCCGTCTGTGATCTTCCCCTTTTCACAGAAGACTCAGCTGAGGTTGAGCGGCGTTTACGTGAAGTCGGTGGTTCCCGACTCTCCCGCCGCTCGCTGCCAGAAGCTGAGGATGGGCGATCGCATCCTGGCCGTCAACGGCGTCAGCGTGGTGGGAATGGAGTACAACGCGTGAGTGTCAAAGTACACGTCTCGTGCACTACCACCGAGCGCCCCCCCCCCCCGCCCCCCCACTGTGTGTGTGTGTGTGTGTGTTCACGGCTCGTCGTGGTCTCTGTTTGGGTTCCAGTGGCAGAGAGCTGATCCGATCCTCGGGAGACTCCCTCAGACTGCTGGTGGCGAGCGGCGAGGGCTCGGCCACGACTGAGCGCTGAGGGCGGAGCCGAGGGCGGACGATCAAGTGCAATCGGGAATACTACGAAGTTTGATTTCCTCTTCCCGCTGCATCCGAAGTCAGTGTGCGGACACACTTCCTGTTTCTCGTGTTGTGAAACAGAGACAAAGCAGCAGGACTGACTCGCGTTTTCTAAAAGGCCTTTCTGCTGACTCAGCTTGTTTCTGGCCTCGTGAGTTCGGCCCCGTTTGAGGCAGTTCCAGGCAGCGAAGCATCTATTTGAATGTCTGAGGTCATAGTCTTCCTTTTCATTCAACTCGTGTCTGGCAATAACTGCAAATAGTCCTTTTTATCTTGCAGCTCTTCGATAAACTCTAATATTCAGTAAATTATCCGTCACATCATATTCAGACCAATATTTGTTAATATTCAGTCTGCTCCAGAAAATCCTCAAAACAAGGAATACCACACTGGGATCAAGCGGAAATATTCTAATTTACTGGGATTTTTATTATCTTGTTCTTTAAAAAAGGCATTTAAGACAATATGATTTTTTCCACATCCACTCACACGCAAATATGTGCAGCAAGAGATCAACATTTATTATATTATGCTTTCCTGCTTACAGTTAAGTGAGAGGATGTTAGCTTAGCTTAGCATAAAGACTGGAAACAAGGGGGGGAAACAGGTTGCCTCTCGTCTGTCTCCCATGTTCATGCTAAGCTAAGCTAGCCCCCGGTCTCAAACATGTTGTGAATCCTCTCAGCTAACGAGCAGCTCCAAAGTGACTTTTCCTCCGAAGCCTCAGGACGAAATATGAAACATGCCGGTGACTGATGTGAGGTCAGTTTACACGACAAACATCAGCAGACATGTTTGACAAACTGCTGCAGCGTTCTCATCTCAGTCCTCGTTAAGTCCAAGTATATTGACACACAGTATTACTCATAGTATTTTGTAATATTTATATGGCGCAGTATTTTGGAAAACTTTGGAATAAATGTTATTTTGACTTTGAAAGACGCCTCCGGTTGTTGCTTCTTGGAACCTGAACGCGCTGCCGCGAAGTGTGTGTTTGTTGGTGTTTTTGGAGCGAGCTGCATCTGCGGGGGAGGGGGGGTGGCAGGGGGGGGGGGCTGCTGGGTGTGTCGCTCTAGTGGTCGGCGACCAGCCGGTGTTTACAGCCGCTCTGTAGTTTCCACCAGCCAAGCACTTTCCACTGACTCCGGATCAGCACAGCTCGGACCCCCGAGGCCTCGATTACAAACACGGCATCGCCGCTTTTTACATTACATGACGTTACATGACGTTATGTTACGTCACGTTATGTTACATCACATGTCACTTAGCTGACGCTTTTATCCAAAGAGACCTACAATAAGTGCATTCCAACCAAACCAAACTCCATTATAAGTACAATTTAATGATACAATTTGTTTTAGTGGAGGTAGAGTCTGAGGAGTTGTGTCTTTAGTTTGCGGCGGAAGATGTGAAGGCTCTCTGCGGTCCTGATGTCATCAGCAGCCTTCAACCCTCCATCCAGATGTTTCACTTGAACTGAAAGAAACTTCTAGAAGTTTCCACCTCAATGGAGCAGTGCATCCATGTAAAAAGGCACCTTTAGAATATTTTACTTATTCAAAAGGGATAATGGACTACTGCTCCGGGATTCAGTTTTGTGTGATATGCCGCCTCCTCTAGACTCTGGAGGACAGAACCAGGCTGAGGGGCCTACATTTGAGGAATGGAAACTCCCTGAGAAAGGGAAAGACGAGTGTCCATCCCGCACACACTGATCTATAGCAGTGGAATTTATATTAATATCTATTAATTGGTTGAGCTCCACAGTCTTTCTGAACCGAAAGGTCTCGTTAATGAGCTCTGTTTCTCTCTTTGACCTTTGAACCACAAACACCTTCAGGGTGTGCAGACCAGCAGAGGACAGAAGGAGGTGAAGATCATCCTTCCTGCTCATCCTGAACAATGAAAGGCAGGAAGCTAAGCAAAGTCCCCGGCTTCCTCCCGGCCACATTCCCAGTCCTGGTACTGGGACACAGAGACGTGGGGGGGCATCCTGAGATCAAGCCCCTCCCTCAGACACACGGACAGGAAATCCCGTCTGGAGACGAAGGTACGCCGTCGGGAGGCCTCCTAGTCTGATCAGAGCTTCATTCATCAGGATACTCGTCCTTCAGTGAAAGTAGTCAAATAAAATCATCTCCTGATTCCTCAACGTGTATTAAATGTCCTTGTTTTTATTCACAGTCGTATCTCCAAAGTAGCTGTTAAACTAGTACATGCAGTGAGGTAAAAGTACAAAGCGTCTCCTAAAGACAAGACCACTAAAGTGTACTTGGATCCAGTATACGTGTGTACTTGTACAACTGGATGCGACGCTGGATGGACGAAACTGTGTGACCTCATTGGTGACATCTACATGGATAAATACAGTTTGTACATCGATGATGTCACTTTCCATCAAATCTTCCCACGTTTATTAATATGATGTAATTCCCGTGAGTAAAGAAAACACGCTTCCGTTCAGATGGAAATAAAACTCTGGTTTCATCTTCTAGAGTTCCTCTCATGCGAACAGTCACTTCAAAGGCGTTTCACATTCTACGAAACCAAATACAGAACCACAGGTGTGCTGCTGTGCACAGAACAGATGGGGGGGGGTTGATCTATTTTAGGTTACAATGAACAGAGTTGAAGAACCCGTTTTAAACCAGAGGTCTCAAACTCATGTCAGGTGCGAGCCAGACGCAGCCCACTTCCACCGAACGCCGGCCAGAACCATTACGGTCTCTTATCTTCTACCTAAAGTAGATAGAAGAGTTTTAAAGACATTATGATTCAGATTCAGATCTTCAGTCTTTGGTTCCATCGCCCTCTGCTGGATGAAGAACCAATGAGCATGTGATCGCTGATGACATCACTTCACATATTAAACAAACAGCTGGAAAAAGGAGGTATTGCTCGAATGTATTTTGGCTCCAGATGTAAAATGACATATGGAAAAAAATGATCACCCCATATTTAGACCAATAAACAATAAGATGACAATAGTAAACATTATTTCAGTGACTTTAACCATTAGTAACGTACGTACGTTACTTGTATTTTACTAATGGTTTTTTTTGCCTTACGGAATGCAGAACTTGGAACACGTTAAAAGGTCTGAGCAGTCAATCAGCAGCATCACGTCACGTTTGATCAATTATGAATCACATGGGGTCGACCCCAACGAAAAAAGAATAAAGAGCTTCTCTAAGAGGAGGTCATCTCTGAAAAAGATGAAACTGCCTTATCCTTACCTCATTTTTTATTTTTTAATTTCATGTACATTTATGTAAATATTGTATTCTTATTCTTATTTTTATTTTAAAATTGGTCGGCTTTCCGGAAAGGCAAGTACAAGAATTTCAATACACAGGGTGTAAACAGTGTGTAAATGACAATAAATGGTCATTGTTGATGGTCATGTAGAGAGAAATAAGTCCCCTCTTTTGTCCACTAGGGGTCAGTGTCAACGCGCTGATTTAGGATCAGTTCCTGCAGCCAAATCCCAACCTGACAGACAGGTCAAAATCACCTTCATTTTTTAATATTTAACGTTCCAGACGCTAAATGTTAATCATATTGTATTATTTTGTGATGTTTAAAGTTTCAATGATACGTGAAATACTTACCGTTCACTTATTTACGCAGTTATTTTCTTATGATTGTTTCTTCACATTGAGCGTTTTGTTTATTTATCCCCCTGTTTACACCAGAACGTATACTCGTCTTAAGCCCTCTTAAAAAGCAAAAACTAGATATTTATATACAGATAATGGCACATCAATAAATCATTTGTTTACTATCTACAAGAATCCACGATATAAAAGAAGGACAGAAAGTAAAGCCACCTGTCAGAATACCTTTGGTGGTTGTTACCAGTAATATAAATTGATGCAAATTTGCTCTTTGTGCTGTTTAGGTGCTCCGGGAGCAACCGGTGAGTTTAATTATGTTTCTGCATAAATTGCTACCTGCAGCTGTGGAGCAGCGGGACAAAGACACGAGTTATTCACTCACTGGGAGACTAATGATGTTTTTCTTCCCTCATGAATCCCATATTTATTCCCTCACTGTGATGGATTACCCGTTTGTTTACCGAGGCCTGAACTGCGGCCTCCTGCAGAGTGGTGATCCAGAAGATAAAATAAATAAAGGGATTCGTGCATTTCTTTGAACTTCAAAGCTCAAGCAGCTGAGCGCGTTATCGGCCTCAAATATCAGAGGGAGGACGCCGGGTGGAAATCCTCCAGTTGGATTCAAGCAACTTGTTTTGTGCGAAATGTAGTTTGTGATGTGCATGTTTCATCCCGTTGCCCCTAGCAACGCCGCGAGGATGACCAGCTAGCTCGCTAATAATAACCGGTACAAAACAAGTGTTTGTGTGTTGTGGTCCCTTAAACAAAAAGAGAAAAGAAAACTTGTGTGTTTGTCCACCATGAAGTTAGCCGCAAGCGTTAGCATGTAACTAACTAGCTAACTAGCATATCTGGCTAACCAGCTTACAATAACTCAGCGTTTTGTTTGTTGCTAATTGTCCAAAATGTCCTGATGCTCCTCAGATCATAAAAAGAATTTAAGAAAATCTTTCACACACCGAAGTAAATTCAGAATTCAGGTTATCAAACTATTTGGATTTTTTTTGGGCCATTTATTCCCTCCGTCCATTTGTCTCGTTTACAATATTTCTCAAGCAAATTTTAGCATGCTAACAGGCTAAAACTAGCTGATAACATGCTGCTTATTAGCATTTAGCTCAAAGCAGCACTTTGCCTCGTTAGGGAAATGTGAATTAAATGTATGTAGAAAGTCAGTAGGATTCACACATAACTAATAATTAGATAATGATTCATGGAAACCAATGATTCACTCATCATTATTATTCATGCTTCAGAGAAATTCAATTATTTATATATGAATTTGTTATCATCTGGTACTGATCTTATCTCACCGTAACTTTCAGAGTCTACTAAGTATTTTTATGTACTTTATTGTGAGATAGAAGATAAAAATGGAAAGGTCAATAAAGGCTGCGCTCTGTGACTCGTGGATGTGGTTGTTTTGGGAGTTTACAGATAGATCTTCACCCACATGTCTCCAAGGAGCTTCAGCAGAACCGCCGTCCTGTTATGGATCCTTTCTAAATCCACGTTGGCTGCATTCGTCGGCGCTAGCGTTTGCAAAGATCTGACTCACGTCTCCGTTCACATGAGTTCTAGAGCTACTTTTCTTGCTGGTCTAATAAAGCGAGTGACCCGTCCCGGATTAAAAAACTATTAAAACCCAGGTTCCGTGTTAGAGCGCAGCAGCTTTACACTTTGAGGCTGTCCTTGGAGATCAGAGATGAGTTTTTATATGTGATGTGAGTATGTGGTGTTTTATCAGCAGAGGAAAACGGATGTACCCGCTTTGATACGCCTCCTGAATCCCCTTTCCATTTCCAAGTTTTCCATAAATACGGGTTGGTACAGAAATCACCTTCAGATGCACATTTTATTTAATTAGTTTATTTGAATGGCTGGTTTGTAGACTGGCGTTTGGAGGCCTTGAGTTTGCCATCTTTGATTATTTTTGGAGAAAATGAATGTAAATTCTCCCACATTGTTATGTAGACTTCTCTGATAGCATCTTGTCAATCAGCGTGTAGCCCCGCCCTAAAGCATCCCCTGCTTTATGGTCTGTTTGACTCTAAATTTACCATCATTTACTAAGTGAACATCGTGCTGTATTGAAGGAGACTAGAAACAGACTAGAGACTGTGAACATCCTGAATATAACAGATTCCTTGTGCTTTAAGTCACTCCAGCACACGCAGCCGTTGGTTACACACAATGGAGGCGTGTTGGGATGCTGGTTAATTCTCTTCTGTGGCGGCGAGAAACACGGCAGCTATCGCACGTGTGCATCGCAGTCTCAAACCAAACAAATGATCGATGTCACACTGTTCTCTTTTAGCTTCGATCATGTTTTAACTTGTTTTCATCTAAACACAAATAACTGAATTAAATTGCTGTTGTAGAGATATTTTAGTCCTGACCAACAATTGTGGCTCAACTGGCTAAAAATCACCTTATGAAGGAGCCATGGATCAAAAATGTTTAGTAACCATCTGTTTTAAAGGCTCAAAATCGCATGTTTCAGATTTACTTCATTGCTGATGCGTCTGTAATTCAGATGCTGGATGTGATGTGAGTCAAACCACAGCCAGGAGTCGACTTGAATCATTTTAACCTTTCTGTTCTTGGAACTGAAGACACATATTTATGCCACTGTGCTCTGAGAATTTAATGATTGCTATAAAACCACTGGCTTGAATTAATTAGATGGCCTGAAGCTCGGAGGATGAAAATAAACACTCTCTCTGCAGCTCCGTCGCCGAGGATGTGCAGCGGCAAGAAAACATCAGATGCAAGCGAGTGAGAGCGATGTCAGGGGGCAATTTATTTTCCGCCCGCTGTCGGCGCGCACGTGTCGGCGTGCACGTGTCGGCCTGCTACACGTTGAGCTCTCATTTGCCGCCGTGGCTCTTTCTGTGGCGTTGCAGAAAGTACACGTGGTGCGTGTTCACTGAGGCAAAAAAAAAAACCCGTCTTCACCTGGTTCTGTTTCAGCCCTGATAGGGGAGAGCGGGGGGAGGGGGGGGGGGGGGTTGGGGTTAAGAGGGGGGCGGATTAAACAGGATGATTTTGTAGAGCTGATTATTTGACCCAGGAGGCCCGAGAGGCTGAGGAAAGACCCGTTTGAAGAATTCTCATCAGCGTGGTTGTTTAATCCCTCTGGATTGGCTGACGTCGTGCCGACGGTCGAGGATACGATTGTTTCAGAGGATTAATCTCACGTACAAGTTCACATGCAAATGGATGTTTTCCAAAACACGCCAAATGAACGCGTGTCACCGTCCACTGTCATAGTGTGGATCAACGCGGCTGGTTAATTGAGATTAACCACAGTTGTATTGAAGAAGTCGCCCCCTGGTGGACGATGGAGAGACTCCACCTCTTGCAGCATCAGCGTCGTGCTGCTGACACGACTTATAAACAGACAGATCAAATAAAGCAACACACCACTAGAACCAGGAGGGCCTTTTAGGAGCCTGAGGCGGGACGGTAACAGACCCCTTCTGCCGCGTCGCCCCTCTCGCTGTGACACCGGCGCCCCCCCGCCTGCCCGCCCCCGCTTCGGCCTCCCACAGATTGCCATCGGGATTGTAAATTGAGTCTGGTTATCTGAGGAGAAGCTCCAACAGACGTCGCAGGAACTGGCTCCGTGCGTCGGACTCCTGGCCCAGATTAGAGCACTGGAAGTCAGCCCAGGGGAAGGGATTTGTGGCGCTGCACAGCATTCTGGGAGATTACCGCCATGACCTTGATTGAAGGACTCCCGGCGGTTCACTTGTTGTTTGGTGTTGGTTGGAAAACAAAGTGCATGTGATGCACTTAATCAAGTGCTTCCAGGTCTGTTTCTATCACGTCACATATTGGTGAACTCACTGATGAGGCTTCTCTCTCCTTCATTCACGCTCCGATAATTACAAAGTGAGGAAACGCTGCAGAAACACAAAGCTCTCCTCTTCTTCTGGGATTCGGCTCCTCCGGTCCGATTTAAAGTGCTGTCAGACATTTAAAGGCAGCGAGAGAAAGCTTCCCTGTCTTCTTCTAACATTTCTAACGGTGTTCAGAGACGCCAGAAAACTGCATTAATTCAGCAGTGATTTCATGGTACCAAAGAAGAAGATATTTATCTACGCTTCCTCCTCACCGCTGCTTGTTTCCTCCCCGGAGACCTAATTCCTCCGCCTGCAGAATAACAATCAGCTGCAGTGACTCAGGACGCCATGAATTCGACGGGGCCTCTGACATCATGTTCCTGCCTCTGAGAGGTGAAGATCAATCAATAGAAGATTCTATTCAATTCATTTAGTTTTTATAGCCCAAAATTGCCAATTACAAATTTGTCTCAGAGGGCTTGACATTCTGTACACATGCGACGTCCTCGGTCCCGAAACACTCACATCGGCACAGGAGAAACGAGGAGCCCTTCGATGGGGAGAAACACGTGAAAAACCCTTTAGAGACAGAGGAGGACGTAACGGGACACACGTCTGAGCAGACGTTTAGCTGCTGTTTAGTTTGATCTGTTCACGTGAAATAATCCTGAAAAAAGTTGATGTTTCACACACTAAACCCCTATTTGCATATTAAAGGCCATATGACGTTTGGGAATCAAACTACCGACCTCCTGGTTAACGGAAGCATCACAGCTACAACATTCAACAGAGGCACGGGGGGGTCGGATGACCAAATATTTCACAATATTAATGATGTGAAAGTCAGAGAAATAAAGACAAACGTATTTGTTTAATCACATTTCCAACGTGTTGATCGGATTAACCAATGATCACAACAAAGTCCTCATTTGGCCTTTGCGAGTCCGTCCAACGCCTGCAGCCCGATCCTCGTGGTCGTTGGGTTTCCCGCCACGGACCCGGATCGATGCTCACAGCGCCGCTCGCTCTCAGAATGAGCTTTTCCATCCGCACGTCTGATCTCACTCTCATTGTGTCGCTCACTCAGGAGACTGTTGATTTAAACGAGAGCTTCTCCACACATTCGCATTTCACGGGAACATGCTTTAATGTTCTAAAGGCTACAAAGGGATAAATATCTGCCTTGTCTTATTTTTTCTTCTTCTTTTCTACACGTTTCTTGTCTTTATTTGTCTTATCTCATCTGCATCTTGTCTTTTCTAACCGTAGACACCGTTTCCAGCTCCAAACCTGAAGGTTCACGCAACGACCCCCCCCCCTATCGGACGATCCGCTCACTCGCTGGTCGCTGTCACTTTAAATCCCCGCAGTACCTGAATGCGGCACCGTCGCACGGCCGCTCTGCGCTCTGATTGGACGTTAGAGGCGGGTGGGCGCGGCCTGCCTGCAGGCGAGCGGAGACAATAGACAGAGCGGCTGCGGCGCGACCCAGCAGCCGGGAGACAGCGACAGAAAGCGGCGCTGCGCACCGGCGGAGCTCCGTGATTCCCCGGTGAGAAGAGCAGACGGTTCCAGGGTCTTAAAGCAGGAAGGCGTCCGCACGGAGTGACAGATTGCATGCAGCACAATCCTAACGGTAAGATCCGATTCCATCGTTTCCCGACGAGTTTAAAGCAATTTCCGGCTAATCGAACGTCCGTTTGTGTTTAAATTCGTCCTCTTCATTCGTTGACGGCTCGGATTCTGTTTTGTCTGCGTTGCTCTGGACTAAGGTTGTGTTTACGAGCCGGCTTCGTTAACTCCTCCTTTCTTTGAATGTATTAATCCTATTTTAAATTGTTCATAATAAGAATCGAGATGACACCGGCTGGGCCGAACAATGGAGCTGCTGTCCAGCTGTTGTGTCCCGTCCCGCACATCTGTACGACACCTGTATTTGGCATTTGTCCATTTATTGAACACGTTGTTCATTTGCAAACATGCCCAGGTGCGCGCACCGTGCACTACACCTGGCCTCGCGCGAACTGCGTGACGCTGTGTTGGATGCTTTGTGTCTGCAGAGCTGCTTCACACTTGATGTCTTTGTGCCCCAGTTTTTTTATGGCACAGATTGTAAACAGTGAGACTGACATCAGCTGTCCTCGTGAAGGATGCTGCACCGTCGAGGCTTCAAACCTTCATTTTATTTATTTAATTGTTTTGCATTAAAGGGGATTCTCTTTATTTTTTCGGAAAATGGCAATAAATAAGACATTACTTATTTCTGCAGTGAATCTGATGATCAATTATTTGATATTTACATAAACTATTTTGATAATTAATCCTTTAAGGCATTTGCCAAGCAGAAAGAGTCAAACCAATGCTCCGAATGATCTGGTTTCTGTGTCACAATGTTTTGACATTTCATAAATCAATAATGTGTTGCTGGCCCATATTCACCTGCAGGGATGCAGTTGTGCATTTGGTAAATTAGTTTATGATGAAAAACAAACGTTGGTTGCAGCCTTGTATCTGCCTGCAAGGATAAGAAGGCTATTTTACGTGAGTCAGCGAGTGCTCGGCATTCAATAATAAATAATAATAATGCATTTGATCTATAACTCAGTTTTCATCAATCGATCTCCGGCTGGATTGGAAGAGGAAGGTTGCTCACTGAGTGAAATGACCCAGAAGTAGCGCGGCCCTTAGTGGCCGCCATCATAAGAGCTGTTTGAATGTTCTAATGTGAAGGAAAGGAGCTTCAATGCTTCCCTACTTAGCTCCTTTAGCATAGGAACCACAGGACCATCCTTTACCAAAGGAAAGAAGATAATTCCCTCCCACAATTCCCTGCAGCGGCAACCAGCTCAGTGAACGTGGAGTCGGTTTCCCTAAACACCCCGTTGTCTTTTCCTATCTCCTTCTGAACTCTCCTAGCCATCTGTCCTTGACCGCGCCTGTTTCATCACGTCGACGTGTAGCGTGACATTCTGACAACATGCACAACCGAAGCTCTGAGTTCACGAGGCAGCGACCGTGCGTTAAAAAGCAGTTCTGTGTTTGGCTTGACGGAGCAGTGTGTGTGATTTAGTGACATCTATTGGTCGATTTACAGATTGCAACCAACTAAATAAACAACACACACACAATCGCTGCGATGGACGACTAATTTCCCCTCATCAAATATTTCAACTCAACCTTGCGACAAAAAAAATTTAGAGTTCATCCATTCTCAGGACGTAATGAAAGTTTACAAGAATCTGTGTTTAACGTTTTATTCACTACTATGGTGCTCTTTGCACTTTGATGCCCGTGTACACGTGGCCAGTTCGACGAAGAAGAAGAAGAAGAAGTACGCTAGGCATTAAAGGCGAGCGCCCAGTGATGTGCCGCCGAGCGCACAGGCACAAAAGGCCCGGTGTGTTCTGCTGCCGGGAGGCCGAGCCGCACGCGTTTGATGTGCGGTGGGATCTGACCGCCGAGCTGCAGGCCGGACGCCTCCCGACCAGTTTCAGCTTTTTAGTCTTAACTCTGCAGATTTGTCCTGCAGGAAAGATCTGCCTGCGTTGCAGAAATAACCCCCCCGGTTTTGTTATCGCAGAGGGCCGGATTGGAAAACGACATAACATTTTACGCATGTCGGATCGATGCCTTGAAAACGTCAGAAGGAGTAAAGGAGGAGACCACACGTCCCGCAGAGAGAGGAGGGGAAACCGGTGAAATGTCACGACTCTGTTTGATGGCAGTTTGACCTTCGTTGAAAAAGACAGTCGGCCCGTTTCAGTTCATCCGTCTGCTTCTCAAATTCATTTTGGAAACACTGGTATTTGTAAAGGAAACAAGTTTTCATGCTTATGTGACGTAGAAAAAGTTTGCGTATCCGTTAAAGCAAACAAAAAAAAACGCAACATAATCTGATTTGGTGAAGAGATAATGAAACGAAAAGATCCAATTTGAGTGGAGGAATCAGGAGGGCGCATGAAATGCATGAAACAAACAGAAATATAATATTTCTATACATTTGTCTCACGGTTTGGGGTTCTTTCTGGCACTTTCATGTTGTGCTTGTCTTTAGCACCCGTTTTTTTGCGCGACGGAAGGATATATTTTAGTGTGAAGTCTTTGTTGAGCGTTAGCTCGTGAATTATCACGTTTACTTGGAAAATAATAAAATAAATCCGCTGAATCTCCACAGCGACGCGAACGGCTCTGTGGGATTTTACTCAGATCCATGCTAACGACATGCTAACGATGGGGATGCTACATGCTGATGCCAAGCAGGTGTTCTGTTTATCATGCGTTTCATTGTAGTTTAGTTCATTAGGAATTTCGTAAGCAAAACGATGTGTGATTTCTCACCTCATGGTGGCGCCAGATGAAAAGCTTTAAGGGATCACCCAAGTTATTATAGTTTATCGTGGGGGGAACATGAATCCTTTTGACAGTATCCATGACAGTCTGTCCAATCATATCCAGTCAGTCAGTGGGGTTCGTCCTCTTGGGATCATGAATGTATGTGCAAACTCAAGATGTGTCATTCTGTACCAAACATCAAATTAGTGCTGAAATAAACTATAATGAATAGGCTGTTGTCTCTTCTGCGTAACGCCAAATAAAACAAGTGTTTTTGAGTATTTCTTAGTTTGCTGACGTATTGATTTTGCATCACAAATGATTAATTAGGTGCTGATGTTTTACAAGTCGATGGGGGCAGTTTTTCTGCAGCGCTTAATGTGTCTGCTTTAACAACCCAGAGACCGTTACTCAGCACTTCTGTCTGGTTTTATGTACGTTTGCATGTAGTAATGATATGTGGTAGATGATCAGCTCTCCAGAGTCATTGGATCATGAACAGATTTCCAGCGGTGCTGTGATGCTGAAAGCGGCCGGAGGTCAGTGCAAGGACTGAAGAGCAGCAATGCGATCTCCGGTCTGTTGCAGTGGAAGCTCCTGCAGCATCCTTCTGCACAAGCTGCAATTGATTTGCTGACTTTCCGGGCAGACCTGAGGGCATCGACTTGCCGTGGTTGAGGTCTGGTTGAAATTGAAGCTTGCACAGGCTTCTGTGTCGAAGGGGAAATGAAAAGAAACCGACTGCCCTTTTTAGTGAGGCTTATTTTCTGTGAATAGAGAATTAGAACAGTCAGTCATCCATACAATTCTTGCCTACGGTGTAAAGCCTCAGCTTTTTCTGTCGCTTTTGTTTACAGTTTATTTGCTCACAAACGTCTCTTCGGATTGGAAACTTTATCTTGGAACTACATTTCCCTTAATGTCATAGACTAAATCAGTTACAGCTTTTTAACCATTAAAATATTCTGAAATATATGTTTTAGTATTGTAGTCATGGATGTATAGAACAATATCAGCAGAAAGCTTTTGATAAATGTTCAAAGACATTGATTACTGAAGTCATAAGAGGTGTATTTTTTTATTTCAAAGCAGCTTTTAAAATATTCACAATACAAACCATATCATGATATCCTTGGCTAAATTCCCTGTTTTCTGCACCTTTTTGCTCTTAGAAGGATAAAGACGGAAACGTAGGGGCTCTTGAATTGAGCCTTGTGGTTCTCCATATGGGTCGTTCTTTATTTTTAACACTTTTGCAAAAATTTGCAAAAAACTGTTTTCACTTTGTCATTATGGGTTGTTGTGTGTAGAATGTTGAGGAAAATAATGAATTTAATCCATTTTGGAATAAGGCTGTAACATAACAAAATGGATGCTTTCCGGATGCACTGTATATTTATTAGGGCTGTCAACGGATTAAAAAAATTAATTAATTAATCGCACATTTTGAAATTCATTAATCTCAATTAATAGCGATTAATGAATGTTCCTTTTTATTCTAAAGACTAAAAAAGTAAGGAGTAATCACTTTGGAAGGGGTTAGACTGCTTGGTGCCATCGGCCGGTAACCGATGGATAAAAAGCAGCAATGGCGCAAAGCGGATCGGCCGAGTTCCAGCTTTGATTAGAGATGATAATCATTTCATCGGGGTCTCGGGCCCCTCGAGGTTCTCTGGCGAGCCGCCATGGCGCCGTCTCCCGGAGAAGATGCTGCTTCTAATTAGTGCTGCTTGTGGCTTCTTTCATCTGCAGGCTCTTTGATGTGACGGAGGTGTGAGAGCACATCAGAGAACACGTATGGAAGGTTTCACGCTGGAGAATACGTGCACGTTGCATGAATACATGTTATGGTCATTTTCTGTTTAGCAAGATTAAATTGAACTTGTATGTTATTTAAGTACTGAGATAGATTTCTAAGCTTCATCACGGGGGTTTTATTTACTGTAAAATACAGCTACTGTACAATAGCTCGGCTGCGTGGGGAGAGAGAAACTGTGAAATCAATCCAAACCAATCTGCTGCCGTATTTTCTGAGTCTTCATAAATGGAAACAAACGAGCTTCAGAGATTCTCCTGATGGACCCGATCATCTAAAACACCGGCCGAGTTCGTCTAAATGCACGCGGTCAGAAACCACATTAGAAAATCTGTCTGGATTTGAAATTGTGCAAAAAGGTTTAAGTTCTTTTTGGGGGGCAGGATCCCCAGAGGGGGCTCTGTGGTTTAGAACCTTTTACTCTTCTCCGTCTATCGGCGCATCACCAACTTGAAAAGTCCACTTGCGATTTGCTCGACCGGCGAGTGGAAACGTGGCCGATGAGTCATCGTCATTCTCCTCAACACAAAGCGAGGGGTCAGAGGTCGTACCGCGGGTCTTTTGGCTCAAGCACAAAGCGCCCGGGGAGAGATGGGGGGGAGGGTCTATGTGGGTGGACGCCAGCCCCTTATTGAACTTTTCTCTCCCTTCCTTCCTGCTCCTCCCCGTCCCGCAGGGACGTCCGTCTCCAGACCAGACCCTCGGCCGCGATGAGCTCCTCGGCCCACGGCCCCCACGGCCCCCGCGCCTCCATCGACATCCTGGAGGAGCTGCAGCTGATCGCTGCTCAGAACCTGGAGAAGCTCGACATCCACAAGTACTACGAGGTGGTGCGCGAGCTGGGGAAGGGCACCTACGGGAAGGTGGACCTGGTCGTCCACAGGATCCGAGGTAACGCGTACAGAATAATGCATATTCTATTATTGCATCACAACCATCTCCTGCTAATGCATCATATACTGCTGGAGCGCTTCGGCTAGAATAACATGTAATGAATTGAATAATGAATGTGTGAAATGATCGATAGACGCAGAGCAGAAGAAGAATAAGCAGCAGAAGCTTAAAGTAAAAAAACACCTTGTTCGTGAATATTGGTCGAGTAATTTGTTACTTCCTGCTGCTGATTGAAGCTTAATTTCCAGAAGATCAAACCTTTGAGCCGCTCTTTGTTTGACACCGCTGAGGGAATAATAATAATAATCCTGATTTCACTCAAGTGAAGCTTCTATTCACATTTAAAGCTAAATGTGAGCCGTCGTTGATGCAAAGCTTTAGAAGCGAAGTTACTACTTAACCAAAAGAAAATCTGTTCAACCCTTTCACATTAAAAGCCCCAAATGTCTCCCATCTGGCCCGAGCTTCCAAATCGTCTCTTTTATGGCGCAAAGAGCAGCTGCAGTCCGTCAACCAGCTGGATGAGAGGATTTAATAAAAAAGAGAGACCTTTGTCTCCTCATCACCTTCTGCTTCATGGTGTATCGTGTAGCTTTAATCGTTTGAACTTCCTGATGTTCTGACCTTTTGCGTCGTTATTGCGTGCAAACACATTTTAGTTCATTGTGTACCACAATTAAACTGTTGCACAGGAATCAGAAGCTGCTGCAGGAAATCGCTTATTTACTGTGTTTAGGGATGAAACGGTGACTTCTGCTGCGTGTGAATAAAAGCTGCAGGAGTCATAAAAAGATGCGAGTCGGCATCTTATCGCCACGGAGCAGCTGTGCCGTTTGTGCCGAGCTGAACAGGACCGAGGAGTCCGTATTCATCCAAAGCTGTACGAGAATAAAGCACCCAGAGTAAAAGTACTGGTGGTCTCTTTTGGGATGATGCATTTTATACTGGTTTATATATTACGCAATCATTCATTTGTTAAAGCAAGACAATCAACTTTTTACTTTACTACATCTCCGGTGCATATTTATCTTTTTACTACATAAAATCAGCTCGCAAATTGTTTCTCACATGAAAGCTATTTTTCATGCATATGATGATCTGAATATGATGCATTGATGTGGATTAAACAGACCGGATATAAAGGAGTTATGAGGCATCAGAAGCAGAGATTTTTACTCGTAGGTATTCGTACTTCTAGCATCGTTATCTGGCAAAGGATTAATCGAATGGCAGCACTCAATTCTGCTTCATCGGAGACTTTTATTATTCATCGTGTTTCCATCAAACCGTTTTAATTAAGATTCATTCACGCCGTGAAATAAACACTTCAACATGTCGGGAAAGATCAAGAAGAAGCGCTGAACTGGATGTTCTTTCTTCTCTAGGTGTGTAAACTCTTCTTTCCTTTTTCAGGCACAAAAATGGCGTTGAAGTTTCTGAGGAAGAAAAGCACCAAGTTGAAGAGCTTCCTGCGGGAGTACAGCGTCTCCTTGTACCTGTCGCCCTGCCCCTTCATCATCAACATGTACGGCATCGCCTTCGAGACCGACGAGTACTACATCTTCGCCCAGGAGTACGCGCTGGCCGGGGATCTGTTCGACATCATCCCCCCCCAGGTGAGGCCAACGATGACGTCATGTCACTGACACTCAACGTTAAACTTGATTGTCAAAGCTTCTGTGGCTTTGTTCATTCTCTTAATAGAGTAGGACCCTGTTTTATCGTAGTATTACAACGTGAGCCCACAAAGCATCCTGGGAACTGTAGTAGGACAAGGAAGCAGTTCTTGGTCATTTAATAATGAGTCCTGCAGTAAACACCGGACGCTCCTCCCCCCTCGCCAGGTGGGACTCCCGGAGGCGGTGGCCAAGCGCTGCGTCCACCAGGTGGCCATCGCCCTGGACTACCTGCACTGCAAGAAGCTGGTCCACCGGGACATCAAGCCCGAGAACGTGCTCATCTTCGACAGCGAGTGCCGGAAGGTCAAGCTGTCCGACTTCGGCATGACGCGGCGCGCCGGCTCCCCGGTGAAGCGCGTGAGCGGCACCATCCCCTACACGGCGCCCGAGCTGTGCGCCGCGGCGCGCCGCGAGGGCTTCTGCGTGGACTACAGCACGGACGTGTGGGCCTTCGGCGTGCTGCTCTTCTGCATGCTGACGGGGAACTTCCCCTGGGAGAAGGCCATGCCCAACGACGCCTTCTACGAGGAGTTTGCGCGCTGGCAGCGCCGCCGCGCGGGGGCGGTGCCGTCGCAGTGGCGGCGCTTCACCGCCGAGGCCCTGCGGATGTTCCGCAGGCTGCTCTCCGTGGAGCAGGAGCGCCGCTGCTCCGTCAAGGAGGTCTTCGGCTACTTCAACCTGTGCTGGATGCTGGACAGCGACAGCGGGAACCCGGGCGGCGGGGGAGGCGGCGGCGGCGGCGGCGGCGCGCCTCCTCTGGACATCAGCTCGTCTTCGTCCGGGGAGGACGCGCTGGTGGACAGACTCAAGCAGCAGAGCTTGTCGCCCGCTTTCGCCGCGGCGAAGGGGAGCGCCGTGATGGACACCGACTACTCCTCCGCGTCCGCCAACAGCTCGCCGTCGTCCACGGGCAGCTACGAGAGGGTCAACAGGGACCACAGCGAGCGGGCGCGCGTCCTTGTGGCGACGCCCATCGAGATCTGCGTGTAGGAGGGGAGGGGGACGGGCTGCACGCCGCCGCGAGCTGCGGAGGGACGATTCCCACCGACCACAAGAGGAAGCGTGACGTCACGGCGAGGCGCCGCTGCGGATTGGACTCGTTTCTGGTGATGACGAACTCCCGGTGACCCCTCCCACCCCCCCTCTCCCCTCCCCCCACCAGCCTCTGATTCGTGGTTTATTCATCAGATACTGAAATGAAGTCGCTGGGCAGCGTGGAAAGAAAAAATAAGGCTTGAAAGGGAAAAAAAACTAAAAAACATTCAGAATCCACGAGCAATATGATCGATAAGTTTGAAATAGTCACTAAATGCAAAACCGAAATGATCAACTTCCAAGATCATGTGTTGCTAATATTGTGTGTGTTTTGGTAGATGGTAGGTTTGGTAGGTTCTTGTAAAGTGGTTTATTTTATTTATTTTGAGTTAAATTATTTATTTATATCAGATGCATACATTTAGGATTTGATTTTATAGGGAAATTAGAATTAGCCGGTGGCTTTTACAAAACCCCCCTTTTTCCTTAAATATTTGTCATTTTGTCGTGATCTCCCACAAACACACGTGCACAGACTGTTCTTTCTCACATAAAATGTCCTTTTTCACGTTTGCCTGTGATGCCTGAACAACGCGCCCCATTGGTCAGCGAGCTGTTAATCATCCTCCTTCTCTTCCGGTCGGCCAATGAAGCTGCAGCACAGCTGGACCTTAATTGAATGTGGCCAACTTTCCTAAAGAAAAATACACGACGTGATGATCTAATGAGGTGGGAGAAGGAAATACTGAAACAACTTGGTTATTCAATACGCATGGGTGATAAATAAAATGGAAATTGTAATTTTCATTGATATGATGAAAAAGAATAAGCAAGAATGTTTGGAAATGGGAACAAATATAATACTCTTCAAGGAAGCCATGATGGTTTTTTGCTGTTTGACTTCAACCCTTCAAGATGTGAGAAGTGACATGATGAAATACTTTGGTCTGGAAATTCTGTGTTTTTCAAAAAAGTGTCGTATGACGTGATGATTACTGTGGTGAACATTTGTGAAAATAAACACTCAAATCAAAAGTTTATACCGTGTTATTTGTTGTTTCCATATTCCTGGAAGATTCTCTATCCGCTGCATCAAAGCCCGAGACGCACTGAAACGGTGCTTCTGGAATGAGCCAAAAGCCTGTTACCCCCCCACACCAGCCCTCCCCCCCACCACATATACACGTGTGTGTGTGTGTGTGTCACAGTGACACAAATCTCAGTGTCGAACGATAACAGAAGGATTAACTGTGGATGGGGGGATGGGGGGCGTGTGTGTTGGGGGGGGTCCGGGGGGCAGCTGAGCATCACTGCATGTTCAGCACAGCAATTACAGCGCCCACTAATCTCAACGTTTCTCTCTCTGCCGTGTTTACACCAGCAGATACAAGAAGTACTCTGATCTACTTCGTGTAATACTTCAGGGTGGAGATGTACCACAGAGTAAAGGTACACTGCACTATGTAATGTAGCAGTATATTATAAAGTATATCAACATTAAACAGAGCACCGGTGAGAAGTGTGCACATTATGCAGAGTGACCAGATTACAGAATGACGTCAAATAATGTATTATATTGTTGTATCACCATCATCATCATCGATGCATTTGTGTGTTCTGCAAGTCAATGTTGCAGCCGGTAAAGGTGAAGTTCATTTGATTACTTTATACATATTTGTGGGTTCAAACACTGACGTGAAAAAAATTAACTAAATTACACATGCATGATGTATGTTTCTTTAAATGACACATGCATGTTGTATGTTTCTTTAAATGATACATGCATGTTGTATGTTTCTTTAAATGACACATGCATGTTGTAGGTTTCTTTGAATTACACATGCATGATGTAGGTTTCTTTAAAGGACACATGCATGATGTAGGTTTCTTTAAATTACACATGTATGTTGTAGGTTTATTTGAATTACACATGCATGTTGTAGGTTTCTTTGAATTACACATGCATGTTGTATGTTTCTTTAAATGACACATGCATGATGTAGGTTTCTTTAAATTACACATGCATGTTGTAGGGTTCTTTAAATTACACATGTGTGATGTAGGGTTCTTTAAATTACACATGCATGTTGTAGGGTTCTTTAAATGACACATGCATGATGTAGGTTTCTTTAAATTACACATTCATGTTGTAGGGTTCTTTAAATGACACATGCATGATGTAGGTTTCTTTAAATTACACATGCATGATGTAGGGTTCTTTAAATTACACATGCATGATGTAGGGTTCTTTAAATTACACATGTATGATGTAGGGTTCTTTAAATTACACATTCGTGATGTAGGTTTTTTTCATATTATGCACCAACACAAGTCTTTCAGTAACCTGTAAAGCGATGATTCACTGTTGAGGAACCACACTGTGGTTCTAAGTCGTGCATATTTAGAACGGCAGTTCAGCAAAAGGTACATGAATTACTTAAAGTGAAGGTATTGATCGAGAAGCTGTCAATATATTTAATCAAATAACTTAAAAGCAGCACTGCATGTCTTCATACACCATAAAATAAAAAGGTTTTCTGCTCGTTGTCACACAAACCAGGTGGTTTATAAAAAGACACAAACTGTGAACGTTGACAATAAAACGCTTCCAGCACATTTGGTTTCTGTGTAGGAGCAGAATTAAAGAATGTGGATCTGAGTTTTGGTTGTATTGACTTTTATTAAATAACATGAATTAACGAAAGGTGGAACATCTCTGAATTTAAATAATGAAAGCGTCTTCTGTCCCATTGTGTGGATTTAAGAACAGACGTTAAAGCGTCACATGGCAGCAGGAATAAATGAGGCCAAATCACAGGAACACGTGTGTCTGTCTACGTATGTAAAGGATGTTTCATGTGACGAAGACGTTTTAATGAGCTCAGTGAGGAGAATCTCATCCTTTTATTTCACATTTAGCCAAATAAATGTCCATAAATCTGCTGGTCCAGAATCAGTTTTTAACTCTGTAAAAAGTCACCCAAATACTGGAAATTATTTTACTTCCTGTTTACATTCCCAAAGACCGAAACGTAATATTTAAATATGCAAATCGCCAAGTTGGAACCAGTATTTGTTTGTGATTAGAATCACAACTCAAATATTAGTCAAATCATTTTCTCTTAGATTTCTTCTGTGATTTTGTTGTCGGAGGCGTCGAACAGAAACTCCACGTTCTTACTCTAAATTTAAGTCTACACATAAATAACAAGCGGCAAAGTGCACGGTAGCAAACGTCACTGTGCACGCGGCTCTGTGAAAATAAATAAGCGTTCTTCTTGTGTGATGAACAAAGCACGACAGCAATTTAAAAAAATAGTAGAAAACTGTAGAAAGAAAAGAAATATAAAGATTTCCTCCCATAAAAATGCATCAATAAAGCTCATTTAAACTCTAATATAATCATGTTGAAATAACAAAATGGATATTTGGGACGAGAAGAGGAATAAATATCCACACAAAGACACGAATGCACTCTCACACACTCGCGCACACACACACACACACACACACACACACACACACACACACACACACACACACACACACACACACACACACACACACACACACACACACACACACACACACACACACACACACACACACACCTTATAAAAACATCTGGAAGTGGCCCCTGATCGATTCGTCTGATGTGGATTCTCATCAGCAGGTTTTTCCTTCACGTTAATCGTGTTAAAAGGAGGAGAAACCGGAGATCTGTGGATCATTCTGGAAGAAAAGGAGAAAGACACTAAAATTTCATCTAAAATGAGGATACATTTATACGAGTAGAGCTGCCATTTAAATTATTCTGATTATTTTTTTGATTAAAAGATGGTTTGGTTTATAAAATACTAGAAATGAAGAAAATTAGTTACTGAAGCACTCAACAATAATATACAAAAGTAAATACAGAAGAAAAGTGGCCAAATGAAAAGGTCCATAAATCACAACAACTGATAATAGCTCATTCTGAATACGTTATTTTTTTAAATGTGTTAATTATTAAATCAATTATGTAAATGTTTCGTACCTCCACTTCCCTCAAACGTCTTTTGTTGTCATCTCTTTTGTTGCCTGGTTACAAGAGTCAACAGTTTGTTCTGTCGGATACAAACACACATTATTGAAAAGAATAAAAAAAATAATATATATATATAATATTTCTTATACAGAGTATCAGGATTTACGGTGCGAGCGCGTCGTACACTTGTGTCCTCGCGCGTTAAGAAGTATTTAGAAGCGAATAAATGAGCTGCGGCGCCACCGGAGGACGAGCAGCTCCTCACGCGGCGGCTCAGACTCACTTTGTGCTCCGGACATCTCAGCGAGAAGTTCTCCTCGTTTAAGACACAGTCTGAAAACACGTCGGAGTATTTGTGTCATTTCATGCGTTTGTTTGTGGGCCGCTGTGATCCGTCAGTGAGGCGTATTTCATGAGCTCACCTGACTGAATGGCACATCTGTAGTGATAACTGCGCGCGCAGCCCTTCTGGAAACATCCCGTTATTGCGCCTGTCTGCCGGCACGCGGAACACATCTGCAGAGAAAACACGCTGTTATTACTTTATGTTGATGTTAAATGAAACATAATAACTTGAATATTTCATCTAAGGAAAAGGAAAGTAAATGTACTTTAATGAAATGACTCATCCTCATATATGTACTATTTTAGAAGAGTCACGGAGGCGTCTTCAAAGTTTGCTTTAAGTTTGAAATAAATATCACAACAATAATAAGTATTGGTCCATATGGACGAAGTGGACATTTTTCATCTGGCAACACGTGAAGCGAGACCTTCACTTCCTGCTCAAAGCGTCATCGTCACTCACGGTTTCCCGCGCGAGCCGCGCCGCCTCCTCCAACCCGAACAGCTTCCCCCCGACCAGGAAGACGCCGGCGGACCAGACGCCGCAGTCCTCGTGGATCCAGCCCTCGTGCACGCGCGGGAGGGAGCGCCCGGCGCCCGTCAGCGGGCTCTCGACGGCGGGGCGGTCGTAACCGTAACAACCGTCCTCGGAGGAATTCGCCGAGCGCCCGCTGACCGGCGAGCGCCCCCCCTCGCTCGGCCCGGCCCGGCGGTCCGCAGGCGGGTTGGCGGGGCGGTACGGGCCGTGGAGGTCCCCGAGGCCCCCGGCGTTGGCCGTCTGACCGCACAAGCTGCACAGCGGCGGCGCCGCTGGACTTCCGCCGTCCAGGCCCGACCGGCCCAGCTGGAAACAGGAAGTACCGGGAACGAACCCGGACGGAGAAGCGGGGTCTTTCCGTCGGCGCGCTCCGCTGGTCCTCACAGGCTCCTCCTCCTCCTCGTAGTTGACGACGGTGCACAGCTTCTTCCTCACGTGGACAAAAGGGCAGAAGCTCCCAACTCGCTTGCTCTTTTTCTCCTTCTTCACGTTTGCATATTTGAGCTTAATCTCCGGCTCTCGGGGGGGAAACAGAGCGGCCGGTCCGGTGTGCGAGCGCGTCCTCTTCCTCCGCCGGGCAACGCTTTTCTTCTTCGTCTTCTTCTCCGTTGGTTTCTGTTTAGTTCTCACGCTCTGGCTTTTACCGCCGGCGGCGGCGGCGGCGGGCTTGGAGACTTTGCGAGGAGGCCGGCGCTCCCTCGCCTCTCTCTGCGGCCATTTCCCGTCTGTCCGGGCCTCCGCCTCCTCCGAGCCGCCGCTCGCCCTCAGCGGCGCGGCAGGCCGCGAGGCCGCCTCCTCCTCTGAGCCGGCGTCGGAGGTGAACGACCTCGCCGCGAAGTCCATTGCGGCGTCGGAGTCGCAGTTTTCGTTGTAGATGCCCACCACGTCGCTTTTAGCTCGCCTCCTCAAGGTGTGGCGAGACCCGCCGCAGGTGAACGGAGGCGAGTCGGACGCGCGTTTCCTGGTTCGGGGGCTGCGGCGGACTCCTCTGGGCGAGGCCTTTTCGTCCTCGCTGTGCGAAGGAGGTTCTCTCCCCAGACGACCGCTCGGCGTCTTCTCCTTTCCGTGGGTGACCACAACTTCCACAACGTCACTGTTGTCGCTGGAAACGTCGGGTGGGGACGCGCCGGGGTTCCCGTAGGCGCCGCCGAGGTCGGACAGGAGCACAACGGGTCGGGCGTGGTGGACGGGGATGTCCGCCGAGCTGTCCGACGACTCCTCCGAGTACGAGCTGTCGGGACTGGGCGAGCTCGGGGGCCGAGGGAGGCGGTAGCAACCCCTCGGCGCGTCCAGCGAGGAGCCGGCCGGGGACGGGGCCTCGGCGATGTGCCGCACGTCGTCCTGGAGGAAGGAGCCACACAGGAGCGGCTCCTCGGCGGAGGACACCAGGAAAATAACGTCGGAGCCGCTGCCGCTGTCGCTCTCCTCGCCGCCGCTGCTCTCCAGAACAGGGCCGGCGGTTTGGTCGGGCCCGTAGAAGCCCGGGCGCCAGAGGCCGCCGTCGCAGTACAGATCCAACCCGGGAGCCAGGGTCGCATTCATGTAGCCCAGGGACTCGGGGCCCGGCTCCACGTCCCGGCGGTGGAGGGGCGCGCCCGGTTCCGGGTGCAGCGGAGCGCTGTAGGACGACGAGGCTCTGGACCGGTACGGGGAGCCCAGCTCGGTGCTGCAGCTCGGGCGCCGGTGGTACCACTCAGGCTTCTTGGCCAGGTCCAGGGCCTCGGCGTGGCCGCGGGTCAGGGAGAAACTCTTGGACAGGTCCATGGCCATGAGAGGTGGATCCTGAGGGGACACTTCCATCGCTGCAACAAACACAAGGAATCATTTTAGAACCGTTTCTTACTTCAAAAGAAATGATTCCACTGTTATTTTTCCAGTGTATTAAAACCTCCCAGAGCCCAACAGGACAACAAATATCCTGTTTAATCATGATAGCTAAAAAAAGAGATGTTTTGAGGTGTTTTTTGTGGCTTTTTGCAGTAAAATAGTGACCCAGAAGCAGAAAAATACCAATATACGTTTTTGATACTTTTGTTCTCACCCAAAGAAAACACAAAATGTGAATCATCTTGTTTCTGCTTCTCAGATGTCAAACAAATGGTGATTTGGTGATGGCGTGGTAATAATTCATTAGTACGTTTACATTACAGGTCATTTAGCTGACACTTTGATCCAAAGCAGTGGTTACAAATGTAATGTTTTTCCCAAGGAGCAGTTAGTGGTCAGGTGTCTTGCTCAGGGACACTTCAACAGGGGATATGGAGCAGCTGGGGGTCAAACCACAAACCTTGCGGTTCCCAGCGCTTCCGCTCTACTTCTGCACCACGACAAACCTCATATATTCAAAACTTGAAGAAACTTTTTTTTCATTCGTTTTTTACATTTCATAGAATCTAGAATGAATTAAAGAAAAAGAAAAGTCAGACCTGAGACCCAAACTTTGATTCACACTGGAGAAACTTCCGTAGTGGTAATAATATTTAGTGTGTAGGTTTCTCTGTAGTAGTCATACAAATACTGCTAGTCATCATTAATAAGTGTACACAGAAAAACAGCTAAATAGTAGCAAACCGTTCAAAGACCATTTAAAACGAATGAAGAAAAGAAGACCATCCAAAAAACAGGAAAAGTGAAACTATACAAATAAATTAAAAATCATGCTGGTTCCACAACAAAGTTGTATTATGTAAACAAATCAAACAAAAGAACGTAAGCAGAAACAAAGCGGGCTCTGCGTTTAGGTATTCTGTATAATTATAATGTTTTACCAACTTTAGTCTATTTAAAAAGACACATTTCAGCAATATTTCAATATTCTGTAGCAGGTAGAGACGATTTGACCAACACAACATATTGTATGATTTATGTGATCTGTACGTTAACATCCATCTTTAATTGGTGCTTCTCAGGTGGGCACAGGTAGGCCTGAGTAATGGAAAAGGTAAGTTAACCGGTTTCCTCACTGCACTATTACGTGTGTCAAACCGCCGGTGGTCTTACCCCGGAGGTGACAGCAGGTCCGATAAGACGACCCCCCGCCCCCGCCTTCCCCGTTGCCCACCACCCGGTCCTCACAGGGCGGGCGTTGGGAGGACCCTCTCCCGTCGAACACGCCTGGTAGCTGGGTTAGCTAACGCGTCTCTCCGGGCCCATCATCAGGACGTAAACAAAAGCAGCGACTCCATGCTAGCTCGAGAGCTAACGTTAGCACGCTAAGCTAATTCAATAAAAACCGGAGCGACGCGACGACGAGAAACGGACATTGTTTGTTTGAATAATTTCCGTCAGGCGGTTGGAATCCGCTCGGGCTACCGTTGGTATTTTAAAGTTGTCATCATGGAGACCGTCTTCCTCCGGGATCAAGTCCCACCAGAAAAACCAGTGTAGCGCCGGAAGACAACGGCCGCTTTTCAAAGTAAAATCCCCGGTGAGCGGCTCGCGACTGTCGAAATGTCCGTTGAAAACAAAAACGACTGATGAGCTTTTTAAACACGATGTGGTTTCTTCAATAATACACAGAAAGGATAGTCTGGGCCTTTCTACGTGACAAAAAAAAATAAAACGTCGTCAAGTACATCAAAAGTGTACTCTAGTAGGCTGCAGTACTTAGTATAACGTATTCACTTTCTACAACTGGCAGATGTTAAAGCCAAAGAAAACCTATTTTAGCACTAATGGTAGTTACGTTATTTTCTGCAGAGTAGAGAACAGTAGTTTTCACAGTAGATCTAAAGACGTTATTGAATGTCAGTTATGCTTTTATTTTGAAATAATCACTCGCAACCACCAACCGCTTCAGTGCTTATCTTTATTTTTCATGATGACTTGACTCTTCTTTCTCTTGAAAGAGTGTTGAATACTGTGAAAGGGGGCCAGAATACATCAATGTAACATAGATTGACAGATTTATTTATCTTTCTTATACAAAGTTCGACTCATTAACAAAATAAAACAAGATGTGCCCCTAAATGTCCACGCTGAAACAACTCAAAATGACAGTGTAGGTTAAATCTGCCAATTTGGTTTTATTAATAAAAAGTACTTATATTTTAATACTGCAGTTCACAAATATAAATTACAAGTAAATGTACCTGTAAGAGTTTAATTTATTTAATTGATAAAAAAAATGACCAGTTTAATGACGACACATACAGCAGAGGTTAGAGAGCAACACACATACGTCGGTAAGTGTTACAATAACAAAATGACTGTACATGTAAAATATATACATAATACGCAACATTAAGATCACTTTGGGGAAAACACATATATCAAAAATAACTTCACCGGACCGTTGAAGTGAAAATACTTGTAAATGACAGTGAGGGTCAAAAATGTAAGTAAGTGATCTAAACGTGTAACCAACAGAAAGACATGAACATCTAAAACCGAACGTAAAAAGGAGGTGAAATGAGATTGTGTACGAGGGCTCCAGGGTTTATTAACATACTTTCTAGTGGGTGAATTCTCCGTGTTACAGTAAAATGTAGTGTTGATGGACATTGTTCATGGTGTGTTGTGGTCCAGAGCGCGATGAGCCAGCCTCAGGTTTTCCCTCAGCGCCTCCATCTCTCTCTCTGCTTTGGCCCTGGTGATGCTCAGCTCCGCGTACACGTCTTTGCACTTCTTTGTGGCGCTCCTCTTGTCCTGCAACGTGACCGGACCACACGTTCACTTCTCGCTCTCTGAGCCGCGGGTGTATTACTTACGATTCGTTGGATTCTCACCCTCTGTGCCGCCTGCAGGTCGTCCCTCAGGGATGTGATCTCCTGCTTCAGACACTGAACCTCGGACTCCTTCACTCGCAGGGTGATCTGAGACCAAAACATCAGTCCTCATCATCATTCACCACCACGTTTTATTACCTTCTTACTGTGCCAACCACCACTAGAGGGAGCCACAGACTTCTCTAAATTATAACCTTTCGATTTTGTTTATTGCAACATAAGATGGAGATTTTATTACTTTGAAATTTGTGGTATTTGCTCTTTTATTTATTAACTTAAGTTTGAGTCTCCTACGGACTGCGGCACTTTTCATTACCTCTTCTCTGAAAACAACGTGATGAGAACAGTAAAGTAAATATGTGAAACCGACTTCAAAGCTTCGTGAAGCTGAGACCTAGAAGAAGACTCACCTCCATCTCGTACACGTCCATCCCCTGACTGAGAGGCAGCGCGTCCTGCTTCGCCAGGGAACAGAGCCTGGTGATCTCTGCCGCGAGGTGACCGCTCAACTCCTACAGGACAAAGTCAGAGACCAGACAACTATGAGGCTTCTAACTTACTGACTATGCATTTGACTTAAACCCACCTTCATGAAAGGGTTTAAAAGAAGAGTCGATGTAACTGTGAGAAGGACTTGCCTGGTTCCTGGTCCTCAGGTCTTGGTTCTCCTGCTGGCACTGACACAAGGCCTTCCTCTCGGCGTCCACAGCCTGGACGAGGTGTCCGTTCTCCAGACACTTCAGAGAGAACTGCTGGGACAAAACCTCCAGCTCCCGCTGGTACGACGCCAGCTCCTCTCTGCACAAACACGGCGGGTTTCAACGTGAGCAGCCGCGAGAGGCCCGAGTCAGAACCTGCGCTTGGCTTAAGACCTACCTGTGCTGTCGGTGCACGTCCTCCAGGTGTGTGCTTCCTGTGGTGTCCTGTGACTGACATCTCCTCTGCACCTCCTTCTCCAGCTCCAGCCGGTGAGCATTCTTGATGGCTTCGATTGCTGAGAGAAGATTTCATGATCAGAAACAGAACACCAGGCCGAAGGGAACTCGGCAGCTCGATGGGTTATGTTTTTCCCTTGCCAGCAGATTTTCAAAATAAAACACCACGTGGTCGTCAGTGACGAGAGCGTCTGCTCACCGGTCGCCGTAGCGGCGCTCTCCTCCTCCAGCAGTCCGTCTCTCTCCACCAGGAGGCGCTCCACTTCCTGTCGGTGTCGATGCTGAAGCTCCTCCACGACCTTCAGGTGAGACTCCTCCATGGAGGCGAAGCCGCGCTCACACGTCGCCTGGAGGAACGGCGTGAAATGTGCCGTATACGAGTTAATACCCATAAGTCTTTTCCTGTTTTGGTTTGATTGCATTAAACTCAGTTCTCTCTCTTATGATGTGTAAAAGTGGCAGCGCTTTACTTTAGCAAAATAGAGTCTGGTATGAAGAAGATCAAATGTACTTCTCAAGTCATGAAGTCTACGCTAACCGCTCCAGATCTACTCACCTTCAGCTTCTCCATCTCCGTCTCATGTTGCGCCCGATCAGAACCCATTTTCCCGTCAAGCTCCTCTTTCATCTCCGCCATAACGGCCAGCTGCTCCTCCAGCTCCTCCACCCTTCTTCTCAGCACCGAAACCATCTCCGTGTTGCCATCTTTAGTCTCCTCGAGTCCCGACTGACCTCCGACAGATGAAAGTGGAGTTTCCGGGCTCTCCTCCTCTTCCTCCCCAGTGTCATCTGCGACGCCTCTATCTGCGACCCGTGACCCAACGTCAGGGTCGGCCTCTTCTGTCTGGCAACACGCGTCCATCTCATCCACCGGAGACGCCCGCTGGGCCTCCAGGTGAGACACCTTCTCTCTCAGCTGCCGGTTCTCCTCCAACAAGGCGACGCAGTCGCTGCAGACGAGGGAGGAGGCGAGCAGCTGCTGTCGGGTTTCTTCCAGCCGCCTCTCGTACTTTGAGCGGAGCCGGCTCAGTCGGCAGCAGTACAGCGCTTCCGTCGCCGCGGCCTCAACAAAGCCGCGGCGCGGGCGCCGCTCGCGGAGCAGGTCGGCCGTCAGCCGGAGCCTCTCGTCGGAGGCGGAGAGGCGGTTCAGCAGAGAGATCTTCACCCGTGTGGCGCTTCTAAAATATTCCATCTCGTACAGCTGGTGGTCCGAATCAAGCGTCCGGCTTCCGTCCGTCTTGTTGCTTTCTGTCTCACTCGCGATGTTCAAGATAATGTCCAGTTCTTTCAAACCGCCATCGGCGGAGGTCTCGGAGAGCAGACGAGAGCCTAAAAGCAGCATCTGTTTCTCCGCCATCATTCGTTCCGTCACCTCAGCGAGAAGCTCTTCTACCGGTTCCTCCTCATTCAGCTCGGACCGATTCGCCTTCAGTTTGTCGAGCAGAAAACCCCAAAACTCTTCCTCCCACAGCAACTGACTCTGCACCGTCGTCTCCTCCTCCTTCCTCAGACCACAATCAAACTTGTCTATCACCTCCAGTAGTTTCTCCAAAGCTTTCAACCTCACAACCATCCCGTCTATCACTTCCTGGATCCGTTCTTCTCCAGAAACACACGCGTTGCCCTCTCCGTCTTCCAACCTCTCCATCTCCAACTCTTGATTCAGCCGCCTGACGTCGGCCTCCGCCTCCGCAGCCCTCCGACCGCAGCGTTCCTGGGCTTCCCTCAGCTCCGCGTTCTGCGCGTGGAGCTCCATGCAGGTCCGCTCCGATTGCTCGAGCTTCCTCTCCAGCTCCGTCAGCTTGGCCTCGGTGGCCTCGAAGCACCGGAGCAAGTATCCCTTGTTCTCCTCTTCCGTTTCCCTCGGGACGTTCAGCTGAAGCAGCTCCTCCGTCTCCCTCAGGTTCTCCTCCAGGGAGGCGATCACCGTTTGGGCCTCCAGGAGCTGCTGGTCTCTGGCGCTCAGCTCGCCCTCCAGATCCTCCACCCTTGTCCGGCCCAGCTGCTCCACCTCGGGGAGGTGGTGGGGTTCGGTGTACCTGCTGCTGAGCTCCGCTTTCAGTCTCTCTATCTCGCGGTCGGCCTCTGTCAGTTGGTTCAGCATCTCCTGGTTGCGCCGGTTGAGAGCCTCGTTCTGGCCCGTGAGGAGCTCCACCTCTCGCGAAAGCCTCCTCACCACCGCCTGGTCTGCAGGTGAGCGGAGCTCCACGCAGCAGCCGAGCGAGTCGTCGTCTCCCTCTGAAGGCGTCTCCAGGATTAACGAACTGAACTCCCCGTTTTCCGTTTGACTCTCTGGGCTGGGAACTTGCTCGATGTCGCCTCGATCCAGCTGGTCCTCGTTGTCGACTCCAGCGTTTGAACCTGCAGTTGGTCCCTCGCTCTGAGAGAATAACGCTTGTTCTCCTGACGCAGGTGATGATAACAGAGCTGCCCCAGGAGGCGGCTCCTCCACCTCCTGCGAGTTGCCCTCCGTGTCACGCAGCCAGATGCCGGGCGTCTGAGGCGTGGATGGCGGCGACTCACAGCCGAGCTGCTCCTGCGCGTTGATGAGGTTCTGCTGCTGCAGGAGCTCCCTGGCTTCTGGACTCACGACGTTACGGGTCGGCGCGCCGCCGTTCAGAGGCCGCTCCTTCCTGTCCGAAGGGAAATCTGCTCCGGGGGTCAGAGGCTGCGACTGAGAAAAGGACCACGGGAGGAAGCATTAGCGACCACGCGGGTGTCAAAGAACGAGAAAGGCCTGAGCTGAGGCGCGACATGCTGCGAACCTGCTGCGCGTAAAACCCGTCTGCAGCCAGCCGGGCCTCCAGGTCCAGTCGCTGTCGCTCAGACTCGGCCAGCCGGGCCTTCAGATCCTCCACCTGCAAAGGAAAGGGTCCCGATTAAGAAGCCGCAGCAGGATAATCGACTAAATGTTGAGATGTCAGTCAGAATATTTGTTAGGAAGCGGCGTTGAATCTCTGATATAGAACTCATTCCTCGAGCTGAATGTGGAGATAAGAAGGATGTTTAGCTGCACTGGGGACGGGAGGTCTCACCCCCTTCACGTAGCCGTCCAGCAGCTTCTCCGCCTCCGCACAGTCTCCGGCTTCAGAGATCAGCGGCACCTTCCTCTCCAGCCGGAACACCGTCTTCTCCACCTGCCTCCAGCACTCTTCGATCTCCTCCTCCACGCGCCGCTGCGACTTGGGGCTCAGCGCTCTGGCGCCCGGGGCTTTATTATCCGGCCCCGCCTCCCAGCCCAAGGGGAAGCCCAGCATGCTCTCGTACCTCTTCCTCCTCTCCTCCCTCCTCTTCCTCCTCTCCAGCTCGCCGATCTCCAGCGAGCACGGCGCTGTGGCCCGCGGGGGGTCCGCGGCCTGTTTGCCCTGCGGCCTGAACTCGGCCCAGTCGAAGGTCTTGTAGCGTCCCTTCCGCCGCCGCTCGGTTACGGTCCTGCGCTCGGGGCGGGGGTCTCGCTCGGGGGGCGCGGCGCCGGAGTCCCGGGTCACATCTGGTTTGGGCAGAGCTTCGGTTGGGCCGCGGTGGACGGGCAAACTGCGCAAACACACAGAGGAAAGTTTATCGGAGGGCGATGTAGAGGAGTGATGGGTAGAAGCTAATCACCATGGAAGAGGATTAGTACCTGGCCACATCGGGGGCTCTGGCCGGGCGGACGCTCTTCATCAGAGCCTGGATCCAGTTCTTACGGATCCCCGAGGTCATCGCTGACAACGTGAAAACACCTTTTGGGGTCTGAAACAACATTCGACTTCATTTGATGTTCCGGCAGAAGGGATTTGCCTGTGAGGTGAGGGGATTGTTTGCTCACGTGGATCTGAAAGCCGTAGTTCCTCTGCACTTGGTACTCGGACACGTTATAACACCTTGTCAGGTCGATTTCTCCTTCGAGGTCTGAAGCCTGAAAAGAGGAGAGAAACTTTTAAAATGAGGACGGAAATACTTCTTAATAGTATTCTGTATAAAAAAAGTAATGTCAGAAAAGTACCTCCTCAGCCACGGAGTCCTTGTAGCACCTCAGACTGTCCATCGACAGCACGAACCAATACTTCTTCCACTGGAGAAAAAACAAATCCAGATTTACAAAGCGTTCCTGCCAACAACTAAACCTGAATTCAGGTTGAACTTTACCTGCTCATTTTCATCCAATTTCACCATCCAGCCTTTTTTGAAGTTTAATAAATCGGGCTGTAAAAGAAGTACAGAGTGGAATTAGGAACATCGTGATGACTTCCTCCGTGTGAAGAACAGCCCGGCCTCTAGTGGGCGCCATCGCGGCAGCCATGTTTTCTTTTTTTCTCCACAATTAAGTCACTGCTTCCGTCTCCGCAGCAACATTAATAAAACAGTAGACAATACAACGTGTTCATCTGCGTCTCACCGTCATGACGGTGTCGGACGTCCTGCGGTCCAGAGACTTGGCTCTCCTGTGGGGCGGGGGGGCGGCGAGCCGGGCCGTGTCTCCACGTGACTGGAGCTTCTGTGCAGAAAAAAAGACTTCAAATGATAACAAGTCCTTTCACTTCTGAAGGTAGTTTGTTTATATCTGAAGACGTGAGGTGTTTTCTGATGGCACAGTGTGTGTGTGTGTGTGTGTGTGTGTGTGTGTGTGTCTGCATTCCATCAAGCAGAGTAACCGATCCTGGATCCTTGGCAGAGGCGTCCGATGGGGGATTAGGCGCCGCTGCAGAGCGCCGCGGGGAGCCGACAGGCTTTTCTACACTGCCCGTTAAACTCTCACTCACATCCACCTCGGCTGCACACGGCGCGCCGGATGCATGAAAAGGTCTTCAGACGCGCCATTATCACGGAAACTTTGAGGTCTTTTTTTTTTTGTTTACTTCAAAAGATCAGTTCTTCTCTCTTATATAATCACCACGACTGGAGAAATGACCACTTTGAAGGCCACAGAACTCTCTTTGTGCTTTCCCTTTCCTGGCATTCACATTGAGAACTACCCAAAGACACAACGCGGAACACAGGGGGACCACAGGTGGACCACGGGTGAAACACGGGTGGAACACAAGGGGAACACGGGTGGAACACGGGTGGAACACAGGTGGAACACAGGGGGAACACAGGGGGAACACAGGAGGACCACGGGGGGAACACGGGGGGAACACAGGGGGAACACAGGGGGAACACGGGGGGAACACGGGTGGAACACAGGGGGAACACAGGGGGAACACAGGAGGACCACGGGGGGAACACGGGGGGAACACAGGGGGAACACAGGGGGAACACGGGGGGAACACGGGGGGAACACGGGGGGAACACGGGAGGAACACGGGAGGAACACAGGAGGAACACAGGAGGAACGCAGGAGGAACGCAGGGGGAACACGGGGGGAACACGGGGGGAACACGGGGGGAACACGGGGGGAACACGGGGGGAACACAGGGGGAACACAGGGGGAACACAGGGGGAACACAGGGGGAACACAGCGCTCCGCGCGGCACCGACCTTTTTTTTCCTCCTCAAACAATCGCTGCCGGCTGCAGACAAAGCCCGTCCTCTGTTTGGTGAAGAAGCTTCCCTAAGAAAAAGGGGGCCGGGGGGCGTCGAGTGGGGAGAGGGAGGGGGGCTGCCTTGTGAATCTCTGGCTCAGAGGCCTGAATGAACTCCGGACAGGGTCTTTTGACCTTCTCCTGGATACCAAAACAAACGCCCCCAAAGACACATAAATCCTCGCATGGGACGAAAAGGGCAAATCCTCTGGAATGAGCGTCTCTGTTTAATCAAAGATTAACAGCCGCCACGGCGATGACCATCTGGGTCCAAATAAATGCACTGCGTTCATACCAGCACAACTGATCCGGGGGGAACTTTGGGGGTGGGGCTTTAGGTCAGCTGTGACTGGATCTCACCAGGTCACCTGGTCGGAAAATCCATCTCCTCCGGCTTCTGGGAACATGTAGTAGCGACTACTGCGAACCGCAGATCTTCTCCCAGCTGGCGGAGATAACGCTCTGAATGTGAATATGCATTTTATGCGCCGGCCTTTTTCCAGAAAGTCCAGAAAGTTATTGGATGCATTTTAAATGGCTTTGTTTAAAAACACAATATAATAACTTTATTCCCACCATGTGATGGGTAAAATTTCACTTTTTCTACTCTGAAAGAAGCTCATTGTTCACTTAGTTCAACCGAGAAAATATCCATCTTCAGTGTTCAGCTGAATGACACGCGGTTCAACTGCTGACCTACAACTTACTCTCAAATATCCTCTTTCAGGTTGTTTTTTATAATTATACAGAGTTAAGCCCAAAGATGCAGATTAACCCGCTAATCGAGGTTCAGATTTATTTCACTATATAACAAGGTTGCACAATGCAGCTGCACCCAAATTCATATTACACTGAAAAGGAAAATAAATAAGTTAGTTAAATAAACTGAAAATAATAATAGTAATAATAGTATATAAAAACTACGTATATGCTGAATATGTGAAATATCCTCATCTGTTACTGACCTTGTTTTGCAGTAAATACCACGACTTTGTAAACGTCTTTATTGTTTTTTATGGATTGCATTTTAGTCAGGAAATGTGTGTTTTGTAAAGAAAGTACGTGCATTTAGAACGTTGTATGCGTGTTACGGTGCAAAAAGGAGTTAAGTGGAAGTGTAAATGAGATAAAAGTTCTCCAGAATAATCCTGATTTACTGAAGTCTTCTCACAGCATGTGGACTGTTTGTGGCGCATGTTTGCGTGTTTGCGCACACTGTCGCACACAGACAGACACCTTAATCAACGGCCCGACACACGCGGAGACGATCCTCCTCAAACAGATGTGCGCATGGGAAGGAAGCCCGACTCAGTTCACCAGGTTCAGGAAATACACGTTTTTTTAGACTCTCGTTAAATTTTTTTTTTAAAAAGCTCTTTGAGAGTTCCCAAAATTACACCGCGTCTCGTTTTGTATCTGAGGAATCCAGAGGAAAAAAACGCCGTCTCCCAGCTTACAAAACACACACAGAGAGCAGGCGGAACGCCTCCGGGGCAACAGAACCAGCGCTGCTCCCCAACAAGAGGCCTCTCCCCCACCTGCTGACACACGCAGCCCCTCGCACACGCAACACACACGCACACACGGCCCGATCGACTCGTCCACGCGTGCCGCTCGATGACTGAGGCGAACTCAGAGCTCCGTCGTCACGGTGACGCGGTCGCCTGAGTAACACCTGGTGGTGCGAGTCGTGTTGGGGCCGGTCCGGCAGGCCGAGCGCAGCTGGGAAACAGGACCGGTCTCGATCGCGACGAACCGGCCGTGCGATTAATCTGCATTTTTTCTTTAGCGGTAAAACGGCAGCAAAGGAGCACGGCGAGGAAACGAAAGTGAGGATGTGTCCCTGAATATAACAACGTAAAATGTCACACGTTCCTACCATGTGAAACCATCCACTGCAGGTGCATCAGGTGCTCCTCCACCTCAGACAGAACTACGTCATCCACCCGAAGCCTTCGCCTCCTTTCCTCTCAACTATTTCATTGGCTTTGCCCTTTATACTTTCTTTGCATTTGCCTCTGAAACAAAACGTCAGCCGTAGCTTCATTTGTCCTCACGATTAACTTGATCCGCTCCTTCAGCAGAACCTGAATCACATCCATCGGTGTTTTGCAGCGTCACGCAACGTGTCGAAACCTGCAGAAATAATACGATCGGGTTTGCTGTGGTGATTTGAAAGTATTTATTGTATGTTGCTGAACACGCCTCCTCGGTGACTCACCTTGGAGGTATTTTGGGAAGAGACCCGTTAGATGGGTTACATATCAACGCTGTCCAATGAAAACCATATGTGTCCAAATTTGGTGATTTTTAATCAGAAGAGAGGAGAAGCAGATCTTTTATGGGTCTTAAACAGAAAATCCACACTAGTTTATTTTTGTGCCGTGCGCATAATCCCATTCAGCGCTTTTGGTCTTAACTGTTCCGGCGGCTTCCCTTAAGAACCACAAACCTTTGAGGGCTTTTTTTTTTGCTGCATTGTTGCCCCAGCAGAAACACTGAAGTGATTTAAGACGACTTGCACTTTTAATTATACCGACGAGGCAGATTCTTGCAGCATTTGTGGTTGTATTGAGTCTTCTATTTGTTGGTTTATACGAAATGTATCTGTATGAGAACCACAGCGAGTGAGCAGCAGGGCTGGAGGTGTTCTGGAGTATTTACCTCTCGGCCGTTGGTGCGAGCCTCGCTCCTGCCCACCCTGGAAACAGCTGTTCCTGCCTCCGGCTCGTTCTCAGTTGCCTCCAATCCCAGAAGCCTCTCTGTCGGACCGCCACGACTGGAAAACACACACAGCTGATGAGGAGTGACGAACGGGAAGTGCGGCTTCCCTGAACTCGCCTGCACAGAAGTGGGTCATGGCGTAATTTCCGCCCAAATGACCAGCGGCTTGATAGCTGCGCCTGTGCAGGAGAAGGAGCCCCAAGGACACCAGATCTCTGCCTGTTATTGCTGCTGTGAAGAGACTCAACGCGAGCCGACGTCGAACTGCGGTCAGAGGTTTTGTATTCATAAAGGAGGAAATGACACCAAAGAGTAACCTGATGTAAAGGAAACACAGCGGCCACGTGAAGAAACGCAGTCATTTAAAAGTTGAGTTTGGGGGTTTTGGGTCCGTTTTTGAAAAATTGTGAAGATCCGAATCTGGTGCAGAAATAATTTGATTAATCCATTTTCTAAGTCCAATCATCCAAATCGTGTCCTCAGTTGTTAAGCAAATAAAATGCCAAAACATATTTCTATACCATATTAAATGATGATTTGATTTTTTTACACTACTGGTCCAACAGCATAAATAACCGGTAACCTCTTCATTAGTACCGCTCCGTCTTTTGAGACGTCACATGATGAGCGGCCCGTCACTCTTTCTGCTCCTCGCCCGGCGTCTGAGCTCTCAGCTGACGTCCACTTCCTCTGACGGCCGCACAAAGGTCCTGAGAAACAACGCTGCACGGGTCCAGTTACTCCAGCGTTTTGGAATTTCAGCCCTTATTTGGGGGCAATTGAGTATCTGGTGTTTTTGTTTCCGAAAAAGGCAGCGAGTGAAGAAACGAGTGGCGCGCTCGTCACGTGACCAGTTTACATGTTGCTGGGGCGCAAAACAGGGAGGGATTCTCGAAGCTAAATTTAAAATATGCAGCAAGCAGATCTCTAATGGGGGGGTAGAGCGTGAGCCTTTCATCTGGTGTTTAGTGGTGTGTGATGGCTGTTTGGCTTTATGCTGGGGGGGAGGGGGGCTTTGTGCTAATTGCTTGCACATTTACCCCCCATTCCTCTGCCAAAGCACTTCTATGGCGGTTACCAACACAATGTACACAAGAAAGTAAACACCAGACTGCTGCCAAACACACCACACGTAAGAGTTATTCATACATATCGTCTTCAGAATTGGCTGGAAATCTACCTCCAGTATGTTTCTGACCTTTTGTCTTGGCTCTGGTTGTTGGTCCCGGCTGATGTTTGGATGTTGTTTGACTCGGACAGCTGGTTTCTACTGGCGAGGTCGGTGTTTCCACCGGTCACCAAATCCAAAGAGGCAGGGCTCAGGTAGCCTGCACATCGAAAACAACACCAGAGGGTTTCTGAGTGTTAGAAACCGTTTGCTCTGATTCCCCAATGACTTGTTTCAAACGGGATGAAACCGTTCTTCTTTTAATCGATGTCAGAGTTCACACCGAGTCCTGCAGCTAAACAGCCTGCAGCGCTCCTCCTCTTACCGTCGTACTCCACGATGAACATCTTAATACTTGTTCCTGTATAATAATGTGACTCAGGTAACATTGCCACAAATCACAAACACATGACGGTTAATAAATTCTACAATGTAAATCCAAAAATAACCATATGAACAATGACTATGTGCCTAAAACACAAACAATGAGCTGGAAGAAGCTAAAACACTGCAGTCGGTTCATCATTCTCAGTCATTTCATCCATCATACAAACCACGACATCACCATGAAGAAAGGAAACAATCTCTGCTCTGTTTGTTTTACTTCCAATGTGAAAAGCTCTCTTTATGTAACTGACTGCAGTTATATATATATATATATATAAATAAGAGTGTATGCGTGACCTGAGTGTGTTAATGTTGTTTGTCTAAAAAGGGGGAACGGTTTGGTTTCCACTGAATGCTGCTAAAAAAGGCCTCTTAAATAATTCAACGCCGTTGCAGGGATCAAATGACCGGAGGGAACCCTGACAAAGCATCTTTCATTAGGCCGCCTGCGTGTTCTCCATCGCTCTAATGAAGCAGGAGCGATCCGGCCCTTTAGGCAGTAAGTCACCTGACGCGTGCTGCTGCTCCACTAAGCAGGAATACCTGTCCTGTGCTAACGAGGACCTCTTTTACGGCTCTTTTATGGATCGTGATTGGCTTGCCTGGTTTAAAGACGCGCGTTTTTACTGGATATCTCCCAGTGTGTGTCTGTCCGTGTACTTTTATGTAACTTCCTGCTTAAGCTCTCCCAGCCTGTTCACATAATTACAAGTCAGCGCAGGGTCAACAAGCCTGGTTAAACAAGGGTTAAATGAAACGGACAAACAAAAAGCAGGAAGTGTGAGAACATCTGTAGGACGTTAGGACAGTGAGAGAGAGGACAGGAAGTGGCTGTGATTGGCCAGCGGACATGAAGGCCTGGGAATGTGAGTGTGTGTGTGTGGGGGGTTCTGCAGCACCTGCAGGGGTCTCCTCCAGGCCCCGGGGGTCTGAGTCTGGGAAAGGCCTTATGGGGGTTTCACCCGGTCCACCGCCCTGCCGAGGGTCTTCCTGCCTCCGACCGCTGCCGGACTCTGCAGCGTTCCCCAAGGAAGGAGAACTGGGATCCGCTGCAGCCATTTTAGCTGCACTGGGCTCCTGGTGTTTTGTTAGAAAAACAAATAAGAACACTCGGTAAGATGTCTGCACTTTTTAGCCCAGGATGATGTTGGATTGAAAACAAGCTATTTTATGCTGTGAGCTGATATATTATACTAAAACAATGAAGCAATACAAATGTATGTTACATACAAATCTTTAGTTCTTTTCTTAATCAAATATAAAAATATACAAGCACATAAAAAGCATACATTCCATTCATCCAATTTAAATAAAAGCTTTTTGAAAAAAAATTGCAAAAGGGTTCATCCTCTGCAGATCATGAAACTCAAGGCGATGCTAGCAGCTTTAGCCACGGCAATGGTTGGTCCACCACTTTGGTGGATATCAATGTTATTTGCTGACATTCATGGTACCCAGAGGATTAACCCTCGGACTTGTGCAGTTACAATTTGTGGTTTTACGGCAAACAGGACAACAGGACGGATTGCCATAACAACATCTGTATGTTGTACGTTTCCCTCCCGGTACTTATGGTTTGGCCTGACACGCGCGGTGCTCAGGCTGAGGGATTTGGTGGACGTGGGCGTTGCTACCTGGGTGGCGACAGGCTCCACTTTGCGTTTCTTCTTCTGATTCTGCTGGCTGGTCCGTAAATAGACGGCGAGTTGTTCCGTCCACCTGGTGAACAAAGACGTCGGGACGTCAGTCACAGAGAAACCCGACGCAGCTCCTGTGCTTTCTCCACTTTTGTTTCCTACTGACCCGTTGATGATCTCCTTGTTGTCGCCCCGGATGAAGATCTCCTGCTCCGGCGTGGCGATGCACAGCGCATTTCTCTGGCCTGTCCGGGGCTCGGCGTCAGCGATGTCCGCGCTCACATTCAAGTTCACCGTCCCCTGTGGCAGAGTGCTCGGCTGCGGAGGGGGGCCGAGAGCATCCGGGTTATTCTGGTGAGCTGGTTAGGAAATGTGGCCTACCGAGAGGACTGATCCCCAGATGAGTGACAGTTAAACAGAGAGCAGTTTGTGGTGTTGAGAGAATGATGCAATGAAAGAGATTTTAGGGGATCACAGAGGGGGGGGGCAGGGGTGCATTAGAGGACGAGCTAAGCTCAAATCATCTGCCGCGGTCGTGCACACGACATCTGGCCTAAAGATGCCCGCTCGGTCGGAGCAGGGTTTACCGTGCACGGCTGCAACCAGCGGCTTCTCACCAGTTCATCCAGGGCGAAGCTCAGGCTGCCGTCTTCGTACAAGATGAAGAAGCGCCGCTGCCATTTCTGACGTTGAGACACAACAAAGAACATCAACACGGCGCCATTTGGTCACGGTGGAGAACTGGAAGTGAAACTTTCATCGTGTCTCACCCTTGACCTCTGCATCGGGTTTTCAAAATCCGTGCCTTCGGGGGCCAAACACAGCCAGCCTCCATACAGGGGCTTCGCCTAAAAGTGGAGGAAAGGGAAGTTATTCCCAAATGGTTATGTCATCAATTAATCGTTTGTTTTGATTGCGTTCCCGAGTTCCTGCTTCTCATGTGTCGGGATTCATGCCGTTCTTTTGTCTTATGTGAAAGTAGATTAAATATCGCTGTCTGTTTGCTTTTCCACCAAAGTATTGTATACATATTAAGTGGTATTTATGTAGTTGCTTCACCGCAGCGTTCTCTCTGTGAGCACAGATGACTCGAGTCACGTCATGTTTGAAATTACAGGGACTGTGAAACCAGGACGGCGGACTGAGCGTAACAACATATTTAAACAATGTAAAGTATGCAGGACGCCTTCATGGCCGTCTTCTCGAGACAGACACCGAGGACACAGAGGACATAAATATCTCTTCTGCTGAGATGTTATGTTCCCATAACTGAGAGATTGTTTGGATATTTAGTTACTTATTTGTTATATGAAGAAAAAAGAAAAAAAATGTCAGATTCCATTGTAAAAAATTTTTTTTTCGCAAATACCAATTTTTGAATTGACATCTAACATAGCAAAATCTTTAAAGACAGTATTATCATTTTTATATTTACTGCTATCTAAAAACTGCTAATAACAGTCCATATACATTTCTTTTAACCGAGCTAACCTACGGGAACATTCAGTAGTAAATAGAAAACAGTTTTTCTTTCCTCCATTTTCACTTTTGTGTTTGTATGTTTTGAGACTTCAAATGAAAACTGAAAAACTAGTATAATATCTAACAAGCGAAGACGAAAACACAAAAGACTTAAACATTGGTGACAGTTCACTTATTCTGACAAAAGTACTTTACTCTTCAAATGTATTAATTTGTCACATTAACAGAATAAAGTTTAACTGTAAACTGAAATAGGTCGACTTCATGACGCAGAAAACAAAAAGGAGTGGATAACTACGTCATACATCATTGACTCAACATAGTTTTATTTTGAAAAACAGGTCAGCAGTTTAATTTACAAGTGATGTTCATATTTTTAGAGTAAAGACACTTTTTTATTTTAAGTATCAAACTGCTAAATGAACTGCATTACTTAAGTAAGATCACTTACATTTAAGATGCTAATAACGAGAAAAAAATGTTTTAATGTAAAGTTTAGTGTTAGTTAACGTTAGTTTAAAAAACGTTTAACTCTCTCACGTAACGTTAACTAGCAAAAACCCGTTAACACGTTAAACGGGTTTGACCCCGAGTCAATGTTCATATTTTTGGGGTCAAACTAGTTGCTCGCTGGGGTTTAACTGCCCATCCGGCACATTGGCGGGTTAGCGGGGGAGTTAAAGGGAACTGCGGCCGCCTAACGTGAACATCCGGGCGGGTTCAGGCGGCTATCAACACCCCGGAGCGCCCCCCGCTAACGTTAACGTCGAACATGAGCTACAAAAACACCTTCTCCCGACCGAAGAACTTCCATTTTTAATCCACAAATACCGCGTTACGTCACTTTACTCTTTAATCAACGGACCGACCGTCACGTAAATAGTCAAATAAAACAAATAAAAGCGCAGTGAAACGTTACCTGCTCCCTGCCGTTGTCGGTCAGCAGATGCAGCTCCCTGGACTTGAAGCAGTTTTGACATTTACTTTTGTTGAAAATGTTGGCTTGAAATTTGTTGCAGGGGCTCGTCGCCTTCTCTCCCGACATGTTTGGGTCCTCTGCCCCGGGGGGGGGGGTAATCCAAACGCGGCCCCGCTCTCCCTCCTCCGGTCCTCGGCTCTGGATGGGGCCGTTGATCCGAATGAACATCTGTCAAACACTCGAACGCAGAGCTGTTGACTCTCTGTCGTCATGGACACGTCACGTGACGAGTTAACCCCCCCCATTCAACATCCGGTCAGAGCCTACAAAGTAAAACCCTCCACATGTTTATGCTTTTCTTAAGGGAGGGAGACTGGAAATAAAGGACAGACATAGTAGAAAATAGTGAACACATTTTAAAATGTACACATTTACAAATATCAAAAAAAGATTTAAAACTCAAGATGAAATTGCATTACCTTTTATTGCATCACATCCACTAGCAAGAACAACACTTATATCGCAAAACTGTCCTTAGTAAGGTACTGTTTTCTGTATTCGTCTACAAATATGATCATCAGAGGTACCTTCCAGACTCGAGTGGATGCTGCCATGCATTTCTGAGACCATCAGAAGCTGCTTGCACAAGTTTAGACTGGATATCCTGTGTGTACAGTCAGAGCAGCCAGGTCATTTAGTCAGAATTCTTAATTCTTATTTTGATATTGAAATATAATCATAAATGTAAGCCTGTAAAGATCGGCAAAAAAACAATGTGTGTGAATACGCTGTCACGTTTGTAACATACTAGACATTCAAATGAAATGCAGGTCTCAAAACCAACTGCTTGTGAAGCAGCTCTGAAAATCACTGCTGGGAGTTCAAAGCGAGAAGAGTCCAGGAGAAAAGACGGACTCTACATTCATGTAGAGAAAACTAAATAAAACCCTATTTGAGCAATTACGCCGGGTGACGATTGATTTGATTGAATAAACTTCAAAATTCAATTACTTTACACTCTAGAACACAAATGTCGAACTCAAGGCCAAATCCGGCCTGTGGTGGAATTATCTTTGGCCCACAGGATAATATTTAATTACTATTACAGTTGGCCCTCCGGTATATTGTATGATATAAATAGCTGCTAACTAGTCCACCCGGGGTCACACCGTGGCCCAAACCTAAAATGAGCTTGACACCTCTGCTCTAGAACAAGCAAAAATAATTCTGTTTACTATTAATGAAAGGGTCTGTTTTTCTGGTAGTGTGTCCACAAACCTTTTTGATGAGTTCATCAGAATCCTGCTTATGGCTGTAGTTGTCAGTAGGTGGCGCTATGACAGTTCAGTAGATAGAAGTAGGCATAAGTCAGCCTGTCATGACTGTAATCAAGCTTGTCAAGATTCCATGACATTTGGAGAAAAAGTTAATTACAATATTAGGCGGAAAATATTTTGAATAAAGTCCATTTAAGTCCATTTATATTATGTCAAAAAATGTTTTAAAAAAAGTGAAACCAATATTAGGCCAAGAAAAATATCTAGAAAAACAGTGAAAAAAAGTTAGGTGGAAAAGTATTTTTAGTGAGTTACACCAATTTGAAGATTTCTTCTAATTTGTGATTTCGGTTCCAGAGAACATTTCTATAAACAGCTTTTATTTTTTTAGCAATGCAAGCATATTACCATTACTGATGTTACTGTTATTTTAATTTAATTTAATTACACAGATAATGTTATACCTACATGTGTATAAATTCTTGTGTTGTAAGTATTATTAACATTGGGTTGGTTGCTTCTCACCGTGACCGCTAGAGGGCGGTGAACACTCGTGTTTCGAACACAACGCGTATCACAAAACTGACAATTTTGAACCAATACATTTTTAATACCTCTATCATCATGTTACTGAACAGATGAATGTCACAGAAAAATTGATTTACCGTAGACGGAGTAGTGGAAGTGGAAGTATGCATTTATTCGAGGCAGTGGCAAGGATTGTTCAAACAAAAAGGGGTTTTCAAATTTGAGCCCATCCCAAAACGTACAAAACACAGTGGCTAATTATTATCAGTTGATATGTTCCACTTATTACACAAACATACAATTTCAAATAGAGTGTTCATTATATATGCAAACCGGGTGTCTTCAAAATGCATATTTTCCTCGGATCCCCTTGGTAAAAAGATTTGTTTGGGGTATCTGTCCTCACAGAGTATTACAATTTCTCCAACAAATCACAAAAATAAAGCTTTAAAAAAGTAATTCCGTTTATCTACAGAACTAAAAAGGTGCATTTTTTGACATGTGCATATGCGTAATTTTTTTAAAAGGAACCACGACAACATTTATTTTGTTACTTTGATTTCAGCAACAAATGGTAAACAGCAATAGTTATATATAAATATATAAAATATATTTGACATTTTTATTTACTCTAAGGCCCGCCTCCTTAGTTGCTGCTGCTATGTCGGTTAAACTGACTATTGTAGATTAACCATCGAATTATTAATTAATCTTTGATTTAAGATCAAAGCCATTTCTCTTGTAAAGGCAGGTCACCGTAAAAATGGATAATTATTCATTATTAATTAATTAATTATTTTACTAGCTTTAGCTCGCTAGCTAGCTCATAGAGCTGAAGTTAGCCCTATTCCATGAGTTGGTTTAAAACACATTTACCTGTAATGTTTTATGATGACTTGTTAAAAATAAGAATGTCATTAAATACAAACGTAATGGATGCATAACGTTAATGTGATGATCGCATGACCAAGATTAGCTAGTAAACGTAACCTTTAACGTTAAATTAGTTAAACCTACAAACTAGCTAGCATTAGCTAGCTGTTAGGATCAGGACTAACTGATATATTATGTAAAATGCAATCCCAGGTAACACCAGCAGCTTTTGTTTGAATGTCTTTAAAGTCGTTGAAGAGCAAAAGAGAGCTGCTAACGTTAGCATGATAGCAAGACCAACGTTAACTTCATGGCTAGTACGTCCACTTTAACGCACAAACTGGCTAGCATTAGCAATTGGCCCCCTGACCTCCTACATTAGAGCTACGTTATCTAGTAAGCTGTTTAGCTACACATGCTAACATTTGTGGCTTGCATTGGAACAGTTTGATGTATTCTAATTTTGGTGTTGGTTTGTGTCAAGTGTTGTCGTTATCCTCACTACGGTTGCTAAGCTATCTTGAAGCTGTGGACAGTCCCGGTATTTGATAAAACATTTTCAATCAAAACAATTTTGTAATTCAAGTAGCTTCTTGTGTGCCTAGCCAATTTTATATATAATAGTAAGTATTCTTCTTCCTTTAGATGTTAGTGTTACAATCTCACACATCCCTGCTTTGTTCTCTTTGGCAATAAGAATAGTGTTTTCTGGATCTCATTTCCCAGAAAACGTTGCTTGGGATTTATAGCACTGCATCGCGTGCCACAGTCTGGATACATTATCTGTACTTTGATATTTAATATTTACAAAACTACCTTTAAGGCTGTTCTGACAAACATATATGGACATTTTGTGTATGTAAGCAGTACATGTTATAGCATTATATATGTGGTGAAGCAACATTCATATGTGACATATAGAAAATATTATTACTTAAAGATAAATAAATATAATATTTCACTCTTACAGCCCCACAATAAACACTTATGAATGCTTCTCAAAACTAAAACAGAGCAATGAATGCTTGTGCTCTGCAGTGAAATTTAGACATTTGACTGTTTTTCTTTCTTTTTCTTATATAGTGCATACTCGATAACACAGGTACATTGTCGGGCAGTATTAGTTTATAGAAAGATACATGTCACAATCATTCTACTACAAATCTAATAGATACTACTTGTTTAAGTCAGTATGTTCATTGTGCGGGTGTTGAAGCTAAAGCTATCCAGTGAAGAAACACTCTGCAGTCCAGTTTGTTAAGTAGAAGTTTAAGTCTTTTCCTTGACACGCTGACGAAAATTCAGAGTGAAGAAACCGACTGAACCCAGAGTCTGTGACAGAAAGCCGGGACTCGTCTATGAGCTCAAAATACGTGTCTGTGGTACATGTCCGCATCGTAGTATTTGGTGACCACCACTCTGTTTGCAAACTTGCGGCCAGTGAGAGCCTGCATGGCTTTCTGACAGTCGGCAGCAGAAACGTACTCCACGAAGATCTGGAGAGGAAAAAAACTGTCCATCATCTCCTGTCAGCTAAGTGGAGGATCTCAGATCCGTGACTCATTCAGCAGCTTTTTTAAAACTGTAGAAAGTTGATTAAACATTAGATGTGGTCAAAACAAACATAACAGAAACAAACCAGAACTCTCAGTCCTGGACGTTTGACAGAACATTTTGGAAATTGGATTGTGCCGAGGGAAGCCAGCGCAGATGTGTCTTTGAACTGTAAGTGCGCCTAGCGACCACCAGGGGGAGAGAGAAGAGAAGTAGACTATGAGTCTACTTCTCTCTTGATTTATTACCTCAGTAATAAACATTGTGTAAACATGAGTTCATGGGCGGGACCGCTGTGATTGACAGGTTGCCGTATATGGCGTCTGTACATCTCCAATAGGGAGAGATGTGCTTTTATAACCAGAAGTAAGACCTCGTCTGCTCGGTGCGGTTTGTGCCGCGTGGACACAAGGCCTAAAAGTGCAGCGCACAGCAGCTTTCTCAAGATTTTCCCTGAGAAATATCCAGGACAGTGTGCCGAGCATCACATAGGAGAGAGTCCCAGGAGGGGAAAGAGCTTCTGAGGCGTCAGCTTAGATAAGGGACTCAATGTGATTCACACTAACAGAGCGCTTCTACTTTGAAAACAGCTCTTCCCATGGAAATAAACAGATACAGATGGAATGATCTTTGGTGTCAAGTACAACTTGACAGTTAAAAGTTAAAGCTCTAATTCATTTGAGAGCGTATAATAATACCTTTCCGCAGCCGGGGACCTCCAGTCCGTCGACGGGCCGCGGGATCTCGATGGAGCGGACGCTGCCGTACTTGCAGCACTCCTCGCGGACGTCTTCCAGGATCTCCTCGTAGTCCTCGTCGTCCACCAGCTCCTCGGCCATCACCATGTTGAGGAGGCACAGCACCTCTGTGGGCATGCCGGAGTTCTGCAGCCTCTGGAGCCCGGGGACCTGCAGCGTCACCGGAGCCTCTACGATGGCGGTCTGGGGTCGCAGGAAGAGGCGGTTTAGACTGCGGGTTTTCTACAGACCTGAGACCTTCACACAGGACTCACGGGATTGGCGTTCTTCGCGCCGACGCTCGCCCTCTGCACGATGAGCTTCTTGTCGCCCAGCTGCATCCCGTTGAGCCCGGCCACCGCCTGACGGAGAAAAAACACGGCGACCTCAAACGCCACGTTTCAATGAAACGGGACAACGGCCGTGAATCTCGGGGGGGCGCCGTTACCTGATCGGTGGCGCCGACGTCGACGTACTCGCAGAAGGCGTAACCTTTGGACAGCGACGTGGCGCTGTCCTTCACCAGGTTGAACGCTTTGAGAGGCCCAAACGACGTGAGGAGCTCCTTCACCTGCGGAGGAGGGTCGGGGCGAGAAGGCGTGAGGCGGGAAAGGACTCACGCGCAGAAACCTACAAGGATCTCAGCGTGATCTCATCTGATTATCACTGCAAAACAAAACAAAAGGGGCTTTGGTCGCTCCAACACTTTTTGTATTCTACAGACGCTCGCGTCTTTTGAAAGGCTGACGATCTGAGCAACAAAACAACGTCCCGAAAACATCTAAAATATTGGGACGTAGTTATTAAAATATAAAATATGTCCCATTCAAAGCTGGAACTGCAAGCTGAGAGGTAAAATGAAAAATAGGTTCTTTAGATTTGAACTTGTATTGTGTTTTGCCACCTAAAGGCAAATTAAACCTAATGACAGTTTGACAATATGTCTTCCCGCCTGTACAATAACCCGCGTGTCCTAAACACGCTCCAGATGCATGATGGGAGAACAGAGCCTGCTGGCTGGGAGGGAATCCGTGTGAGCACCAGAATGTCTTACTTGCCTTGTGTTACATGTTGGCATGGCAGCAGAAGATGAGTACTACTGAACAAATTATGAGCGCAGACCTAACGATCTTACGGGCCCCTAGCTGGGGACAAAGTGGGGGAACAAAAATGAAAGAGCCGTGAGTATTAACGCAGTGGCAAGTGACTGTCAGTGAGTAAAATACATCTACGGGTAAAGAAAACAATAATTACAGAGGCGGAGAAGACGGCAAATATTATTATATTTCCGAGATTTAAGTAAATGAACAAAGAGACGTGGATGTTCTCTCTGAGATTAAACCCACTTGTCACAGTTTCATCAACCTCACCACAGCACACAGGCCGCCATCAGAGTGCAAAACCAAGGTAACGGCATAACATAAAAAAGGCTACGGCGATCTTATGGTGAGCATCTGAGACTGTATATGTATAGTTTTGCCTGTGAGTGAGGCCGAGGTCACCACGGATACATGAAGACCTTTCATCAACGCAGTAAGCGACCAGAAGGTGTGATGAGGTCGATGCGACCTTAAAAAGTGAACAAGAATCTAGATCATTTTTCACAGTGTTGTTTGTGCACTTTATGGCCGTCCTCTCTGTAATTATTCCATTTTCTTTTACCTACAGTGGCCGTAAGGCGCGTCAGGCTTCATGTGATGGTTAAGCTCGTTAGAGTAAGTGAGACAGAACGGACGGTTAGCGTTAATTCACCGTGTAAGAAGGAAGGTTTCTTCTCCATCAGCAAAGTATTTAGACTTGAATTAAGCCTTTGTATGAGGAAATATGTTGATGTTCTCTAAGAAAACGTCCAACTTTATGGATGTACTTTTGTTTAAGATTCATTCGCAACGTTCAGAGCACTTCTGTGTTCCCTCAACCTGCCTGACTTTACCCACAATGCCGTTCTACAACCACCTAGACGTTTAGGTGACGCCGATACAGACGACAACATTTAGGAAGCGACAATAATGTAAAACTGCAAAATGCAACAAATGATCACGGTTGAGGAGCTAAAACCAGAAAATATTAATATACTTGAATAAAACAACCCAATTGATTCATAATTACTTTCTTTTTTGATTCATAATTTAAGTTGGACTTTTTCTTTGACAATATGGACTCAGATGAGTTAAATACAACACAGAAATAAAAACGTGTCTGTTTAACGGCCTCTTATGTAAATATACTGGACTTTGCTTACCTTTCTTTAACGTACGCTTAATACGAGAAAGGTATAAGCACAATCATTTAAAGTATAAAATGTGTCCATTGTGAATAATAGATCTGTTTATTTAATTGTTCCTGCATTATGTTATTGTTGATTCTTGTTTTTAGGCTTTTTTTTTTAACTTCCTGCTGCTTGTTTCCTCTCGTGCACATTGACATTGTCATTGACTCTTTTCACGACGTAAAGAAAAGTTAAAACACAAAAGTGCAGCAGGTGAGAGAAGAAAGGGGAAAGGTGAGTGCACCTGCTCAGCGGGGTTTTCGGTCAGATACCTGGTCGTCGTTCAGGTAGTTGGGCAGCCCTCCTATGAACAGTTTGTGGGGCGAGTCGGGAACGACTGTGGAGACGACGCCTGCAGACGAGGAGGAGAAAAACATTCAGCTCACCGTGCGGTGGAATGCGTCGCGGCTTCGGGGTACTCGGGGGGGCCGACCTGGAACGTGGAAAGCGGGCTGCTCCGAGATACCGGGTAAAGGCCGATAGTCGTGGGGTCGTCTGATCTTCAGAGACTGGCCCTGGAAAATGATCCCGTCGAAGGCCATCGCCTGCGTCGTCTCGTCCACGGACCGAAACTGGAGAGGAAAATGATGAGACAGCGTTATATTGATGTGTCTGGATAGTGTTAAATGCGCATGAAATAGTTTAAAACTTGTTACTAGTTGTTTACCCTGTAAAATGTCACACAAATTTTGCTACATTTAGCGTTATCATATGAATAAAAAAGCACGACAATATTCATGTCACTTTTTCAAACATTTAGAGAGAAATTCATGTAAATTCATGCAATAACTTTTCCAAGGATAATGTTTGGCAGTAACACAAAGCTGTCACATAATATAAATGTTAAATCTAAATGTTAAATGTTATATCTAAATGTTAAACGTAAATATAAATGTAAATGTTAAATATAAATTGAAATGTTAAATGTAAATATAAATGTTCACTCTACATATCATATCATATCTACATCATTTAACATTTATATTACATACATTACATAATGTTTGGCAGTAACACAAAGTTGTTACATAATATAAATGTTAAATATAAATGTAAATATTGTAATGTTCAGTCGTCAAGTCTGATATGTAGAGTGAACATTTTGATTTACATTTAAAATTAACATTTAAATTTATATTTAACATTTACATTTATATTATGTAACAACTTTGTGTTACTGCCAAACATTATGTAATGTAAATATAAATGTTAAATATGAATGTAAATATTGTAATGTTCAGTCGTTAAGTCTGATATGTAGAGTGAACATTTATATGTACATTTAACATTTAAACTTATATTTAACATTTAGATATAACATTTAACATTTACATTTAACATTTATATTATGTGACAACTTTGTGTTACTGCCAAACATTATCCTTGCATGAATTTACATGAATTTCTCTCTAAATGTTTGAAAAAGTGACATATGAATATTGTCGTGCTTTTTTGTTCATATGATAACGCTAAATGTAGCAAAACTGCGCAGGATTTTAGAACGTGCAACATTTTACAAACAGCGAACATAAATAAATGTGCCCTGAATGTCACATTGCGAGCGACTCTTAATTTGCTGATATATGGAGCTACTTGTAAGTAAATAAATTGTTCCATCTTGGTCTAAGCCGGGCTAGCAGCTTCCCCCTGGTTCCCGTCTGTTCGCTAAACTAAGCTAAGCAGTAACTGCCTGCAGCTATTCAAAGATTCAAAGATTTTTATTGTCATTTACACACGCCCTGTGTATTGAAATTCTTGTGCTAGCCTTTCCGGAAAGCCAACCAATTTTAAAATTAAAATGGCAACGTTACGCTATCACATGATAATGACCTTCTCATCTTACTCTCAGCAAAAACAGATGTAAATTAACTTATACTGTACAACACACACCTCTAAGAAAGCAAAGTTTTTATCCTGATTGATCTGCACGGCAAGCACAGGGTTGCTCGGCGCCTGCGAAAGGCCGGCGAGCCTCATCTGAGCGTTGAAGAACTCGGCCATGGACTCCTGGGGAGGAAGACAACAAACGACATCAGCGTTTGGTGGGAAACAAACAGGAAGTCTCAGAGAAAGGGAGGCCTCACCTCGGTTACTCCGAAAGGAATATTCCCCACGTAGAGGCGGCGGGCTTGCCTGGTCATCTGACTGCCCACCACGGGCAGCTGGGTCGGCGCCACCGACACCCCGGTGGAGGCGGACGTCGTCAGCAGGGCTATCGTCGGGATCTGCCCGGCCGCTGGAGGAGAGAGAGGAACGAGGAATTTATGTATGTAAATGACTTATTTTTCTGTAAAATCAACTGAGATATTGTTCATGGATCAAATAACCAGACAGAAGAACCTGGAACTTATTCAGAAGATTAGAGATCAGAAAGATGAACAGACAGAATATACAGATCCAGATATCTGTATCACATTGATACTGAAAACTTTGTTTTACTAACTAGTATTTTCTCAATTGTGCTAAAGTGATAAGTACCTTGCATAGCTTTATATTGCAACGGTGTGATGTGCTCAAAGCCCGGAGGAGGAACATCCCAATACTTGCAGGTTCTTTTCTTCCTTGTTTGCCTCGGAGAGCGGCTGGAACCAGAGAAATTACTAAATAAAAGCTCAGGCGCTGTGAAACTTAATCGCCATCAGTTCACTAAAAAGCTCTAAGGAAATCTACATCATGAACAAGCAGTCTTATATTTCACTCTAGAGGTGGTGGAGACCAAAAACCGAGTTAGAGCGAATCAGGAAGGACGAATAACACAGAATAAACATAATCTGTTATGTTTGTGCATTGAAATGAAGATCAGGAAAACGTGCAATTGTTAGTACTACAAATTCAGTAAAAGAATATTATTACTCTAACTATTATTACTTTGCTGTAGTTGTAGTGACTGACCTGTGCTTCTTGTGGTCCCTGGAGGAGCTCCGGCGGTCCCGGCTCCTCTTCTCCCGGCTGCGGCTCCCTCGGTGCTTGTCGCCCCGCGCAGGAGATCCGCTGCGACTCCTCTTCTTGTGTCGCTCCCTCTCTCTCTCTGTGCAGCGACAAGCAGCGATTCCCCTTTTTACACTTCATTTTTGCATTATTAGCTTGTCGGTAATATATTACTGCGCATAATTCATTCTTATAATTACTAAAATGACCTTCACTCCTTCTTTAATTACTGAACGGGAACTTATTTCATGGGACCAACTGCAGTTAATTGAATTTTTCTAAAAATAAAAAAAGCCATCACACAAGAAAAACCACAAACGTCTCCTCTCTTTATTAATAACATGCTCTGATTCCCCCCAGAGATCGTTATTAATGAACATAATTCCCTTCTGTGCAGCATTGCATTATTGTTCCTTGTATTTCTATGAGATACAGATTTAATATATTGATTGTTTGAACTTAATAGTGAACAGTGAAAATATTCCCAACATATTATCATTGTTATTATTGTTATTATTGTTCCTTTGTTTTCTTTGGTCAGGTGACTGGAATCACAAACAGGCAGTTATGCAGTTTGTTAAATCAAAGTAATTATGTGTTGTAATAATTAATAATGGAAGCCGAATTGAAGAGTAGATCATAACGAACCGGAAAAGGTCAGATTGAGTTCATTTACCTCCAGAAGGGAGGACAATAACTTACATAATAAGTTATATTTCATTGAGTTCCGCCGTGTTCGTTCACCGGCACCCAGACGGCGTCCGGTGATGAACGTCAGCCTCAGCACCGGCACCGGGATGAGGATGACGTTACCGGCGCCGGTAATCTACACATTAACCGGGGAGAATCGTCCGAGTCACGTCGCTGACGGGTGCAGTCGTTCATTCATAAAAGCATCACGTAAGTTAACGTAACGTTAAGTTTGCGTCGCGTTGCGCACCTTGCTAGCGGAGGACCGGATGGACGCGCACTCACCCTGCCGGTTCTCGCTCAGCTGCTTCTCGAATTCCTCGAAGTCCGACATGACGCCGGTTGCCCCGGTGTTTGAAAACGTAGCGGGGGTTTGCCTCGTTCGGGGAGGGGGGAGAGGAGGGAGACGGGGGTGGGGAGGGGAGGGGGTGCGTCCGACAACCGGTCCGCTGAGTTTCAGTGCAGCAAAACCCGCGGAAAGCTTCCCGCGGTCAAGTACATGAACCTACAACATCCGGTTCACCCGCCAAAATAAAAGCGTTGGCAGGTACCGGGGTTTTCAGTTCATAAAGAAGGGTTTTTACCGTTTTTTGATTACAAATTAACTCATGTACGGTGGCAATGGCATACATATGTATACCTAAGCGTATATGTATGTCACTGTAAAATAATACAATTAATTAATAAAATAGAAACAAGAGGCCTAATTTCTATGCAAGAAGTAATATGTGTGTGGCTTAAAACAAAACCTCAAACTTATAAACTTCTATTCAGAAATGGACTGTGTATACATGTATTTGGGTCATTTGTGTTACATGTTTGGATATGTACTGTGTTTGTATTAAACATGCTTAAATGTATAATCTTGACTTCAGTCTCTTAGGGTTCAACACCACTGCTCTCTCTCCCACTGCTCAATACGTCACAGCTATTACGTTAAAATGCATCACTTTAAACCTATTTTGCTCTGTTTGACCCAATTAACAGTGAACATTTGTACAGTCCATCAGAAATGCCGCCTATGGAATCACCTCTTCCTGCCAGCAGCCCCTCTTTCACTCCAAGCACAACACGTCGACAACATGAGTGGAAAGTAACCGACTCAGCTGTGCTGCTATTAAAAGGACAGGAATCACGAAGCGTTGCCCGTCCCGTCGGAGGAGCTCTGTGAATGAGCTGCTGAGGAAAGAGGCTCCTCGGGAGGCGAGTGAGGAACCCAGAACACCTGCAGAGGCCTCAACAGCGGTGAGTGTCCGCCGCTAATTCATTTCCCGCGTTGGATCCAGGTCGGTTAGGCGGGACCAGCTCTCTATAAGTCGCTGCGAGGCCCTTTGCCGAATAACCTTTATTCCACCCAACGGCAGTTTGGGTTAGAAAAGGTGCCTGTTTCTTTTTGGGGGTTTTCTTTGCTGTTGAGCTTCTGATTGTGTTCACGTATCTCCTGGTTTTGTGGTGCAGTGACGTTGCTGCTGCTGCATTCTGCTGCCGAGTCTTTGTGAGAGGGACACTGTCTATTTCCAGGGCGTGTTTATATTTAGACAAACAGCTGGTGCTTGCCATGGTTAACCTACGACCGAAGGTTATCTTTAAATTCCCCGTTGGACAAATCTATAACATGTAAGTGTCACTCAAAGTAAAAGTGACCTTTTCAAGTGGTTTCCAACAGATTACACGTATTGTGGAAGGAAGAATGTAAAAGATAACTGAGGTCAGATGAGACAATGTCTACTATGAAGAACATTTTTCAGTGTCTGAATTTTTTTTTGAATATAATCACAAAATATTTTGCAAAAAAAGTCATAAAACTCTTGAGGGGAAACAGTGGTGTGAAAACATACATTTGAAATTTTAAGTCACAAAATATATTCATACCATAGACTGTATATAGTATCCAAATATCCATAAATACATTGATGCAGTAGTCACAATTATCATGTAGGATGTTTTTAATAAATTTCTTTTTTTCTGACTCCCGATGTAAGAAGATGTCTTCTCTGTTTTGATTTCAGAGTTGAAGAATAGTTAGATTTAAATATGGTTGTAGCAGGTGAGATGGATTCCAATGTTACGGAGCTGGAGGATTTTTGGGTATGAAACAATCTTGCTGTGTATTCTCGCTAGATCCTAAATGGACGTCTCATCCCATCTCATCTGCATCATCAGAAATATAACGTCCCATCTAAGAAGTATGTTCAAAGCATCAAACATACTTCAACAACAACGTATCAGCTAACATTGACACACTTATTCACTTTCTATCTCGGGTTAAGATGAGCCGGTCGACATTTATCAACCACACAGAATGTATGTGTGTCAATAAGAAGCTGCAGTCAGCTAGTTAGCGTACTTAGCACAAAGACTGGAAACAGTGGGAATCAGCTAGCGTGGCTCAAAGCTCACAGATGAACACGCTTTGTTTATTTCCAGAAACCGAAGTGAACGTTTTACGAAGAGTTTTGTGTAAACTAGCTTTTCCTCCTTGTTTATTAATGTCCTTAAGCTAAGCTAAGCTAAGCTAAGCTAGCCGTTTACTGATTGAAATCATCTAACTCTCCACCACAAAGTGAATAAGCATCTCCGAATGTCAAACTCTTCATTCAATATTCCCTTGCGAGTCCTACTGTCACAGATCCTCAGGGCGACTGTGGGTGAGTGGGGAGGTCGTCCTCCAATCAGAGGGTTGTCGGTTCGATCCCAGGCTCTGCTAACCCACATGTTGACGTGTCCTTGGGCAAGACGCTTAACCCAACATGGCTCCCGTAGCTGCGACAGTGTGTGGATGTTAGTTACTGATGGGCAGGTGTCACTGTGAGTGGTAGATCCTGTCACCAGTGGGTGAATGATGTCATGTAGTGTTAAAACGCTTTGAGTGGCCGGAAGACCACTAAAAAGAAAATGTACCATTAACATTTGTTTTCTGTCAATTCTGCATATCTAATATAAAAATGTAACCCTTTTTCAGAACATCCTGCAGGACATGGACCTAGTTTGGACCACCACTGTTCTCCTGGTGCCTTGTGTAGTCCTGCTCACAGCGGGATCTTTCTACCTCTACAGCTTCATCATGGGCCTGCTGTCCAAAATGTCAGTGCGCAATAAAGTGGTGGTTCTAACCGACGCCTTATCCGGGCTCGGAAAAGGTAACAATGCTTCAAAGGTACTGCAAGGAACTTTGAACTGGTTCTGGACCAGTCTATGCTTACTCCTGATGAATAGGAAGCCGCCGCCACAGATTCTGGTCCTCCACCTGATCTTACGGTGAACTTTTATCTTCTCGACGTAGAATGCGCAGGTGTGTTTCACAGAGGAGGAGCACGGCTGATCCTCTGCGGGAAGAACTGGGAGAAGCTCGAAGAACTCGCCGATGAATTGGCGAGCGCCTCGGACCCGACGGTGGTAAGAGAAGCCGGTTCAGTGCTTAAATGCTACGTCACAGGTGGAAGCCCTGCACCCAGGACCCCACAGGAAGTATCATCACCATCAAATGTCAAAGTTCTCCATTTAGTGGTCGCACCCCAAACCTCAAAGGGTCACCAGATAAGCCTGAGATGAATAATGGAAAAAGAAAAACAGAAACACAAATCTTTGCTGTTTGTTTTGAGATATTAAACAATTGTCCCCCTTTGAACACTTGTTCCTCAGACGTTTCCCTCCAAACTGGTGCTGCTGGATTTCGGGGACATGGACAGCATGCCTGAGGTGACCTCTGAGATCCTGGAGTGTTACGGCTGCCTCGACGTCCTCATCTTCAACAGCGGCATGAAGGTCAAAGCTCCCGCCCAGAGTGTGTCTCTGGAGATGGACAAGCTGCTGATGGACAACAACTACTTTGGCCCGGCCACGCTGGCCAAAGGTAGACGGCGGAGACGTGCGTCCACGATGGCGTCCTCGTTGTGCTAAAACATTTCACCTTTCAGGCCTGCTGCCCTCGATGATCTCCAGGAGGACCGGCCACCTGCTCCTGGTCAGCAGCATCCAGGGAAGAATCAGCGTGCCTTTCCGCACTGCGTGTGAGTTTCATACGTGGAAATGACAAAAAGTATTCTGAAGAGATATTAGAGGGGGACGGTCGACATTGTCTTCCACAGAGGATACACTTGTAGTAACTAACTGACTTTTCATCATCATCAGATGGACATTTAGTGTGTTTAGCCTCAGCTGTGCTTTCATTTTCCTGCCAGTTAGCATTAGCTAATGCTAACAACTAGGCGGGTCACATTTAAGTTTAAGACTGCATAATCTGTAAGTGTCCTATAAAGTAAAGATTATTATTGTAGTATTTGTGTGTGTGTGTGTGTGTGTGTCTTCTGACATTTAATTGTCAAAGGACGACACGTAATACTACGTGTTTAGTAGCCGGCTCTGTATGCGTCCATCTTTATTATTGCGCACAACCGCGCTCCTTGGTGACATCATCAAATGGTGGCGGAAGTATCCATGCCCTTCTTTTGAAACAAAGTATGGCACACGTCTGCAGGAGGTGACGCCGGTTACGCCTGAGCATGTGACCCCCATCAGTGCGAAGGTTGTAGGACCTCTGGGTACCTGCTGCATCCATCTGGTAGTGTCCGCACTGGACACTTTGGGGTTTTTGCTACATTATCATTAAGACCTAAACTCAGAACTACACACGCACCGCGTGCACGCACACGTAAGGAGTGTAAATATTCTTTTTACTCTGCGTGTTCTTCCAGACGCCGCCTCTAAACACGCAGTCCAGGCCTTCTTCGACTGCCTGAGAGCCGAGGTGGAGGAGTACGGCATCTCCGTCAGCACCATCAACACCACCTTCATCAGTGGCTCGGCCTCCTCCTCCTCCTCGAGCACGGAGGCCTCCAGGTCCATCTGGTCACGTGAGTACACTCTGAGGAGGGAGTCCTAGTGAGCAGTCATCTTGAATAAGGACTGTATTATTTGGCCTTCGCAGTGCTGTACACAAAGAAACCTCTCGGCGTTTCCCCGGACGAGGCGGCGACGGAGATCGTGAGGACTCTGAGCAGCAGGAGGAAAGAGGTGGTGGTGGCTCCCTCGCTGCCAAAGGCGGCGCTCTACGCCCGATCCTTCTTCCCCGACCTGTTCTTTGCCGTCGTGGCTGCAGGAGTGAAGGGCGCCGCGGCCGCAGAGAACATGTAGAGCGGCTTGTGGGCGGGAAGAGGCTGAAATCACTGAGGATATGAAATATACGTGTCCTGTCTGTCGTCTAAAATATAATCAATAAGACGGTTGTCTGTGCTGTTTGCAATATATTTAAGATGTGAACTTCAACAGTTAAGTTGTATGGCCAGTACGATCTTAAACTTCCACAGAGTATTTGTCCACCAGAATTCATCCAGAGGACAATTCACATACGACAGTATTTCGTATACTTTGCATGTAAACATAAAATTGAGACAACAATGGTCATTATAAAGAAATTGTTGTATTTGTTGCTTAAGAATCAAAATAAAAAGTCATGTAAAAGTTTTCTTCATTTAATGCATTTTTGTTATTAATTTAAATGTTTTTCAATTCAATTTTACAATTTATTGCAGGCACCAGGACTGTCCATTTCTATTAAACAGTACGCTTGCCTGTAAACAGAGAATAATTTAATACTTTCTGTGTTTTCTCATATTAACACCAAATTATTTAGATCTTTCGCAAAGATTTCTTAGAAAATCCAAAAAGAAATGACAGAATATTCAATCCATTATTAAAAAAGAGAAAGAAAAATTATATAGTTAAAATATGCACATCGTTTCAATGATATTTAAATGTAATTTAGAAATAATTAAAAACGTTTTACTGTGGAGGTCAAAAAACCTGACAGAGAAATGAATGATTGTCCTGTGAGTGACGGCGCCCCCTGGTGGTCAGTCAGTACAACCGCTACTACCCACTGTAGTACTAGTACGTGGATTTTTCACGTATAAATGTCCATTAAAGTATTTTCCAGACTCGCGGTAGGTACCTTGCGGCTGAAGCCTCCTCCCCCCGCCTTCAGCGCGTCGACCTCCGGCTGCAGTTTAACGGTGAAACACGACCGCCCGAACCGGCGCTTCACCGTCAGTCCGGGCAGCGAGGCCGGTAAGCAGAGGGAGGCCGCGGTGGACGCGCCACTAACCGGGGAGATAATGTACGGGAGCCCGGCGTCCACTCGCGGCCTACTGAAAATACACACGTTTTAAAATTCAGTTGCACTGTGCAAATGCCGCTTCAACCACATTAACTGTACTTAACACGATTATTATTCACCAAAATGTTCGGCGGACATATTAGAAGGCTTAAGTAACACATTTGGGTACATTTATGGTTAGTTGTCCGCCGTAGTTACACTCTTAGATAAAGGTATTTTCGGAGGGAGCTTGATGTTTTTCAAACTGTCAATCAAATGGTTATTAAGAATTTTGGGCGCATCAAAATAACACGCATGATGTGACAACTGCTCCATCGTTATAAATAATGCAATATATAATTGAAAGTGTTTGTGTTATTCTGGGCCCCTTACGAGCTGCATTGTGGCTCTCTGACCTTCGACCTCTCTCCACAGACTGCGCTGTGCTGCTCTACAGATTCACCGGCGAGAAGGAGGTGGATTTAATATCGACCTACGTGCCAGAGACATTCAGGGGCCGCGGTGTCGCTGCTCTTCTGTCCCGGGTGAGTTAAAACTCATTTACCAGTCGGTGTTGAAATGCTGTTGTCAATGTATGAAATGTTCCTTCTGCAGGCTGCAATGGAGTTCCTGCTGGAAGAAAACCTCAAGGCTCATATCTCCTGTTGGTACATAAAGAAATACATCAGAGACAACCCGCAACAACGTTATGAACAACGTGTCATTGACTGACAGATAATTCAGAACAATTTTAAAGAAACATTCTTTTGATTCATGGTATATATGAGACGTTATGTAAAATCTCCTTCTGGGTTTGAAGACGTTCTTCAACCTCAAAATAATCACTGTCTTTTTTTTCCTCATAAAATATGAATATTTATTAATTATTCTCATGTTTAGCAAGGGAGGTGTTATTGTTATTGATAATGTCTGCACACTTGAACAACTACTAAACTTTTTGATTATACTATTTGATTAAAATGTACATTTTTGGAAATGTCTTCCACGAGTATACAGATTTTAGGGTACTCCTGACTTAAGGGGGGGAAGAGTGGTTTAACTGTAATGTATATATACACATATATACATATGTATAGTGATCAAAAAAACCTGGTGGGATCATTATTAGGTGACGTAGAGCAGCAGGAAGAACAAACGATCAAACACATTCAACACTCGTCACTAAACAATCAAGGTTTTATTTGAGTTTTGTTCCCTCAGTTATAAAGTATTTATCACGTCTTTTTGTCACAACGACTAAACGATATGATGCAGCGATGCCGTAAACACGGTCGCCCTTCTAGTGGCTCTCAAGACCTCGCAGTTCAGTCCAGATGTCCACTCCGTCTCGCTCCACGGCGTCCCTCCACTCGTCTTCGGTCGAGTCCGTGTTTGTAGAAAAGTGTTTCACAGGAAGTGATTTAGAAAGCAAAGCGCTCCTCGGAGCCAGCTCGACTCGGAGGAGATGTTCTTTTAATCCCCTCCTCAGATGTAGTTTGGTTTCATGGGGACGGATTATGAGACGGTAGAAAAAACGCCTCAGACCCCGTCCATCATGAGGGAGGGACACAGAGACAGGACGCAGAGGTGGAGAGTCGTTGGTCTGTTGGTTCATCTCGAGTCTCCGTGTGGTCACTCTTTGTCTCTGTGTTCATCTCGTGTGTCTAAATGGAGTCGTTGGATTAACTCTCCATCAACAGTCCTTTAGTCCCGTTTGGGTCTTTATGCCGTCGTCCTTTCAAAGTAAAGTAACGTTCCTGCAGACGGTCATCGTTCGTCTGTGTGGAGCAACATCTTCATGCGACTTGAGTTCAGAAAAAGGCCTCTGAAGGGGAAAAAACCCCAACACGACGCCTGAAGGACCTGCAGCTTTCCTCAGACTAGCGTGAAGACGTGGAAATTGCGGCGCGCTTCCTCCTCCCGAAAGTCACATGACCACGGAAAGATTCGATGAAACACGTCCAAACGAAGGAATACGTCTCCCAAGCATTAGAGGAAATCCTCCTTCAGCAGTACACCCCCCTTCCATGTGGTTCCGCCATCTCCACCAGGTAGGGGTCCCCCGTCGAGGGCTTGTGGCCGTTCACCGGCAGTTCCGGCCGGGCCTCGACGTCCACGGGGACGGCGGTGAGGTACATGTCCCACATCTGGTCGGGGAGGTCCTTCTCCATCATCTTCTGCTTGATCAGCAGGCTCTTGGCGATGTTCCGCCGCTTGTACTTGAACTCCACGATAGTCTTGGTGTACCTGTTGAGCGCCGTCACCGCCGAGCCCATACAGGTGCCGAAAGAGCTCCACGCCAAGCTGAGGAACAAAAAACGGTTAGCGGATGGTCGCTGTTTGCTTTGCTTCAGCAGATGGATTCTCCTTACGCGTAAGACCAGCTGTAGTCCCAGGTCTTGGGTCTCCAGTCTTCTGGTCCCATAGCGACGGCCAGCTGGAATATGGTGGTGAACATCATGTGGGCCACCATCCCACAAAGGCCTGAGAACAAGAGACGATCGAAGCGGGACATTTAGGAATGTTGTCCTGATCACCATCACGACATTAAAGGACAAATTACAGACTTTCTTTGCGGCAGAACAAGTTGAAGTTTTTGTGTTTGTGTCACATTTGTCTTTACTGCTAATTTCACATGTCCCTAAAAGTTCACTATCCAGTGCATTCTGTCAATCAGCGTGTAGTCCCGCCCTAAAGTGTCCACTGCTTTATGGTCTGTTTGACTCTAAATGGACCAGAATCTACTAAATGAACATTATGCTGCATTGGAGAAGACGTGAAACTAGAGGTTGAGACCATGAACTCATGTTTACGATGTTTACTGGGGGAATAAATGCAGAGACAAGGAGAGTCTCTTAAACTAGAGGAGTCGCCCCCTGGTGGCCACTAAAGTGAATGCAGCTTTAATACGTGAAGCTTCGGCTTCTTTGCCTGGAAAATGTAACTATTTTACCTTTTGTTGACGACAACAGTTGATTTAACGTCACTACATGGTGGCTTTTATGCGATGTACCGTAATTAGAGATCTTACGGGAACAAATATTCACAAACATTTAGACTGAGGTCCTGCTGAGGTGGGCCGGCTTCTCTAGGTTATCTCTATGCCGGATGCTGGTCCTCTCTCCTCCAGCCGCCTGCCTCTCCACAGCTGCTTTTCTTGGGATTAACTCATAACAACGGAGGGGGATGGGAGTCAAGGGGATGGGGGAGGAGGGGGAGGAGGGATACAGGGAGATCCTCTGGGCAGGTCTTGGCACCGGCCCAAAACCGCTGCCTCCGGCTCCAATCCGATTAGTCCACAAACCAGCAAATCCTCCGAGTAGTGAGGAGGCAGGACGCTGGTGCCGAGCTCATCTCACTTACAGCCATGTTCTCCTCGCACACGGTACCGGACGCACCGGCTCCTCTCATCGATGCTCAGCATCCAAACACGTCTAATGAATGCTGTTCAACCCGCTGTCATGTGGGAGATGTATGTGTGTTTTATTAACATACAGACATATTTGTAAATATTATATAAATATACGTATTACATTCATCTTCAACCACTCTATTATTTGCTGATATTATTAATTTTGTAAAAATGTAAAATTCTCTGCTTCCATCGCAATTTTCTGAAATTTAATAAACAAATCAATCAATTGTGAGAATAATCAACAATGTAAATAATCAAACTTGTGAATTGTAAATTGATAAACATTACCGCTGCTAGTGCAGCGGATTAAAAATCAGGACAAATGCCGATTGTAGAAAACCTTTACGGTATAAAAAACAAAATTTACTGTATTTTTGCAAACATAAAACAGGGATTAAACTGAATCTTTTTGAAACACATGTATTGTTCCCTTTGCAGGGAACCCAATGCATTAATCCAGATTAATGGCATGAATCTATGAAGCTGTGTCCTTATGTCGTCTTGTGACCCGGTGTGATTTCCCTCTGTGATCGGTTCACCTCTGTGATTAGTTCAGAGCAGCTGAATTTGTTTCCCTAATATTCAAAATAAGTTTTCATTTTGAAAATCATCTTTGCAGTGACAAATGAATTACATTTCCTGTGACTCCTTCACAATACAATTCTATCATGTTGCAATTCTAATTGCAACATGATAGAATGTCCATCACAGTGGCCGACTCCCCTACTAACTATGCAAACTATAACATAGAGAGTAATTACACAATGCGAAACCACTGATCCATTATTCCTCATTACTCGCCCTACTTATTGGTTTATATTCACCAATCACTCTCCTTAGTACCTAAACAAAGAGTGATGCAATCAGAGAGTTTGGCGGGTCGCAGGATGGAGGCCGTTTGACTCCTACAGGACCAGAGGAGTCGCCCCCTGGTGGTCGCCACAGACAACACCGATTTTAGGGAGCACTTTCGCATCGGCTTCGCTCGGCGGAAGCGGAGGTCCCGACGTGAAGGGTGATGGCGGTTACCTGAGAGGGCGGTGCACACGGCGGCGAAGGCACTGATTTTCAGCTTGTTCATGACGCTGAAGCAGGGACACTGCTCCAGCATCATCAGGGCCCCCCCTGTGAAGAGCAGGGCGAGGTACAGACTCTCGGCCACGATGCACAACCACAAAACCCCTGTGAACGCACAACAAGCGGAGGGGGGGGCAGGGAGGGTCACAATTGAGTTGTGTTGTCCTCGTAATATCCTGTCGCAGATGAATAATCCCACTGGGCAAATGTGTCGTGTGCAACAGGTCTGCTCCTTTTTAGGTCTGCGGATGTAAATCTGGTGGTTTGAGGCCAGACGGATTAATAAAAGCAGGACAGCCGCGGTTATTTATTCATAAATAAAGGCTCGTAAAGGTGAGATCTCACAGTACAGGTAAGAGGTTTATGTGATTGTTTGCTATGTGATTCGTTTGCTCTGACACAGTTTCGACATCAGTGGACTGAGACGTTTTACTTTTAGGTCCGGTGAAGGGAAAAGCATCTTTAGATTATATTTAGATTACTGCTTAAAACATGTCTATCCATTCATCCATCTAATGTATCCAGTATCACATTGTAGGATGTTGTAATATAAATGATAAGTAAGTAAGAAAAAATATAAAAAGACAAGGTAAAGTAAGACAGAACATTTCCTTATGTGTACATGGAAATATTATCAGTAATAATGCAATTATTTTGTCATCGTTAAAAACATCCAACTTGCAGCGTTTTACCTCTTTCGTGTTCTGGTGCGATGTCGAAGAAATCTCGACAGTCAAACCCTGTGATCGAAAGAAAAAAAATACTTGTTAACGTTGTTAAGATGGAAAAAGGAAAGAAGTGACACTTTCAGTTATTACGGCTCTTTGATTTTCCTTAAACACTCGACATTTGCTTCTAATCCCAGAGAAAGACTTTTTTTGGAATATTTCATTTGGAAGAATAAAATAAAGATTTACAGATCAAACCAAGACTTTTCCTATTAATAATTGTAACCGTTATCTGTGGTATTGTCAGAAAATGTTAAAACATGTAGTTGTAATAAAATGAATAATTTCTCTCTCAAGTTAACTTATTTTTGTTATGAAAATTGAAAATGAAAATTGTTATGATTTTTTTCTCTTTTCAGCGGCCTCTATTGTAACAAGACCTGCTTTTAAGGACAAATCAAGTATAAAAACTTAACATATTCTGCATAATTTCAATAACTTCAGACCCCAGCAGGAGATGTGAATTGACTAATCGGTCAAATTATGCTCTCAGCTGTCCTCTATTTGCGCGCCTGAGAAACTTATAACGGACATTTACCGTTTTTTTGGGTGGAAATCGACACATGAAACAATTTGTCTCTAAATTGCACGCAATTCCTGAAACTTACTGCATTCCCAGTCTTATTATTAGAGCTTATGAAAACAGATGGGACGGCTTGCATGCAACGCTGACAGAGAAATGGATTTAATCCGGCAGCGACTCACAGGAGCTCTGCGGGGAGTGTTGAGCAAACAGAATCTTACCGAGGCTCAGTGTGCAGAGGGAGGCGGCTGCATGTACATTTCTGCATCCTGATATTAATCAACGCGAGGTATCGGGGACATATTCACTTATTTGCTGCTCAGAATAACAGATTTTTAGATGATTTTACTTTTAATTTACGGCACCGTCGAGTGGATTGCTTAAAAGCACATCAGCGGTTTTGAACCAATCAGGACGAAGAAACATTTGAATCAAGTTTTTTATGGTCAATAAACAATAACATATGATGCCTTTCGATAAAGGGTTGCTGCTTCTTTAGTCATTTATTTTTAAAGGCGTCAAGTACAAACTAATGTTTTATGCAATCAACCGTTTCACCGCCTCCTCGTGATGTAAAAGTTCTTAAAGCAACTTTGTGATTTGAGAAAATAACCTCCAGTAAAATGAGAGTAAACTTCAGATGCACAACCTGCAGCATCGTGAACGTCGTGAACCTTCCGTCAGCTTATTCGTTCAATAAAATGGACATTAAGCTGAAGACTGAAGCGCAACAGAGTACATTTACTCAAGTACTGCACGCACAGGCGCTTTTACTTTACTTATATCCATTGAATGCTTCTTTTTGTCAACGTCTCCGAGGCAAATGTTACCAGTTCCAGCCGGGTGTATTCCTGCAGATTGCTCTACTTGTACATGGTGGATGGATTAGTGATGTCAACGGATAAACAAGGATGTGTAATTATGGATGAATCTACCCAGCAGTATTTAAAGAAGGTGCGTTTGCTCCACCTTCACGTGCTACAAGATGATCTGTTTATGGTTCTCACCTGGTGCAACATCCCAGAGCATCAGCTGGTTCCTCCTGGTGAACCTCTGGTGACTCCACGCGTTCATTAGCACCTTCGACCCGCCCTTACCTCACCTTTGCTCTCCCCAAACACAGCTGTGAGTCTGATCCCTTATTATGATGATTCAACAAAGTGGGAAATATTGTTTCACTGTTTTATGTGGCCTGTAAGTAATGGAAAATAAGAATATCACCCTTTTCATGGTCGATAAGTAAAGGGAATAAAACATATTGGATGACCGGATCGACCACGGAGCCCTCCGTCACCACTTCCTGGTTTTCTTCCGACCCCTCCGACCTCCACCGGACTCACCGTTCATGTCGGCGGCCTGCTCGCAGGAGAAGAATATCCCCGTGTGGAACTTCCTCAGGAGGAACTTCTCCTCCCCGCTCTCAAAGATGTACTGCACCAGCCGGCTGTCGTTGATGTTGGAGCTGTTGAAGCGGATGCAGAACCACTGCTTCGCCTTCACCGCCGGCCCGGTGCAGAAGGGCTTGGGCACCTTCCGGGTGCCCTCGCACCAGTAGCTGGTGGTCACGGCGGACAAGGCGAAGGCGAACGCCACGAAGTTGAGGGTGAGCGCCAGAGATGCCCGCCGGCCGCGCCCTAGCCTCATGGTCGAGGCCAGGGCCGAGGAGACGAAATGAAAAGGCAACTAATCCCCGGCTTTTGATTTGTAGCTGCCGTGTTTCGCCTCCCAGCAGATGTGTCAAATCTTCATAATCTGGTCGTGGCTCCTTGGGTGAGAATTCAGCGCGTGCCTCCGCCGGCTCTGATGATGCGCCACCGCCTCGGTATGAGGATTGGTTCTCTCTACTGCCACAGAAACGAGAGAAGCCCACGGCAGTCTTCATTTGAACTCTTTCGGTGCTCGCTGCTCAGCCCAGCCCACGTCCTCGCTCCTCCCCTTCTACAAATCTTTTCCGGAGATATTATCCATTACAAATGGCAAATTATGTTCCAGATTTCCTTTAAGCGGAGTCATGGAAAAAAAAATTTAAAAGAAGATTACTATGAGCTTAGATTATAATCCAGGACAAGTTTACATTTCCCTCATTTTTTTTTACCCTGCCTTCGATGTTGAAGCGCATTTCAAATATTTGAGATCAGGTTTCCCAGCCGGTGAGTCGTGACATAATGTGTACGTCCCACACAAGAATACACCCACAATGTGTGTGCGCCTGCAGGACAAAGCCTGCTGATGTGGGTTATGCCGCATGAATAACGACAAAACTACTCCCAGAATGTATGTGAAGGACGACCCGATGTCAGACAGACACACGTCTTTGCTATGGCCTCGACGTCGACGATATCACAGTCGGCTTCTTGAATGGCCGTGTTTGTCCTGCCAATCAGCATGAGGCCCTCCCTAAGACAGGCCCTGCTTTATGCGCTTCCTTCACTCTAAATGATCCAGGATTTACTAAATGAACATGATGCTGTATTGAAGAAGAGACTGAGCCCATGAACTCATGTTTACAATGTTTACTGAGGGAATAAAACAACAGAGAAGTAGAGTGTTTTCTCATAGACGTCTATGGGAGAAGAGGACTCGCCCCCTGGTGGTCAGCAGAGAGAACAACATTTTGAGATCGGCTTTAGTATCGGTAACCGTAACAGAGCTGCAACCATTCCACACGTTGACGGTACGCAGCGTATTCCCCCCTTTGTGTTGTCTGGCAGCGTTTGGATCCATTTGGACTGGATTAATCAGGTCGATAGCAGAGAGGGTCGGTAGGCGAGCTCCTTAGGAGAGGGATCAGGCTCAGGCTAACACGCTATCAGACGATCCTATTACCATTCCACGCATTGTTGGTCACTACCTTACTCTGATGACTCGCACTGATTGGAGTCAGACAGGGTTGCTTTGGGATGAAGTAAATGTGCCTGTTAGTAAGCAAGGATCACTAATTAACACTAGTTTTCCTGTTTTTCATGACGTGATTTTTGCACGTGACGTAGCGGCACTGCCTTAGCCATCAACCGATCGATCGCTATCAGGCACCTCTGATTTTACACACTTGTCACAGCGTAGAAAAACCCAAATGCCATGAAATGACGTTTTCATCTACATCAACAGGGCCTTCATGTTGAAAGGGTATCTAGAGCCTTTGTCCTTGTCAAGGGTGTTTTGTTGCAGTAAATTAAGCTGAAGAAAACAAATGTTAAATATTTTCTTGTTGTGTATCTGTACATAGCTACTACTAAAAGAATAAGTGTGTGAAGATACCAAAAAGCTTTGATACTCTCAGCGCTCTACACAAGAAAATCATCTACAAATGCTGATTAATTCAAAGGTAAATTCCGCTTTAAACTTGAGAGCAGCCCTTTGTCGAAACCAACATCTCGCTGAGTAATTCCCCCCAAAACAACAAGATTATCCTGAACATTAGTCTTCCATGTAATAAAAATGTGAACACGGAAAGAATAAGTCCAGTATTACAATTGATGAAGTAGTAAGCCTGTTGTTTGGTGAATATTTCCCTGACTCATCCCTTTCTTACATAATAAATACCTGCCGGGGAGGGAGCTATTTCTGAGTTCCTGATCTACAGATGTAAGCCTTTTCCCACGATACTCCACATTCTGTGCATTTTAATGACAAAACCTAAATGTTACGTGATTATGCAAAAGAACATGATGATATTTGAAAGACTAAAGAGTGATTTGGGATTTTCATAATCTGATCTGGTCAAAAAGCAAGATATTTTCGATAGATGAAACATAGGCAAGAAACTACGATATCCATTCTCCTGCTGAGACATTATGTGTCTCACACATCTGTTCATCCTGAAAATGTCAATGTTGCACATCCAAAAGGATGCGCAGCGGAGGTGTGGCCGTTGAGTAGCATGCGAGTGGATTATCGACACTCCAATTCCACTCATCCCAGTTCACTAATTGCCTTCGCTCGCTGCTGTTTCGGCACCACTGCAGCAGATGGTCTCGTAATCTGGCCTAAGACTATTACACAGGGGACAAAGATAATCTGATCCCATTTATTATTGTGGAGGAGCAGCCCACTACCAGAAGGAATTCACCCGCAACCCCAAAGCCTGGTTTGAATCCCTCCTTGCCCTGTTTCTGCCGTCCAACTTCAAGGCCTCGTTTCAGGCAAACGCTTGATTCACTGTCATGCTGATGGATCGACACGAAGACCTGTTCTATGTACATAAATACCTTAAAACCTTAATATAGGACGGTTTGGCGCATGAAGTAGAGAGGATGCGGTCTGAACCCCGGCTGCTCCCGTGTCGAAGTGTCCCTGACCAAGACACTCAACCCGGCGCCTTTACGGCAGCACACTGCTCCCACCGTGTCGGAGGGGTTAAACATGTAAAACCATGGGTTAAAAATGAAATGTAGGTTGCTTTGAAAAAATCCTATGCTAAATGACATGTAATGAAAAGAATGCAGAGATAAAATGAATAACTAATTGTTTTAAGAGCTAAAAGATTTATCATCAATCCAGTCTCAATATTTACGTTGTTTTAAATTACAGAGCTCTGCTGGATATCGTTTAAAGGCAGATGCATTATTATTATTTCCAATAGCTACGGTTGTAGTTTGATCATCGGGATATAAGAATGCGTCATCGGCGTAGAGACGGATTCTACCAGAGTTTGTTAAATGTCCCTTTAAGTGTAACGTAAACACAGGGGGACCCAATGTAGATCCTAAGGGAACTCCTTTAGATTATTTCATTATGCTCTTCATCAAAGCAATTGATGACTTTGTGACAAAGTCACAAAAATGAACATAATAAATAATAACATAAAATATTAATAGGATTTATTAACCCTATTAGAGGACTCCCGGAGTTTTAACTCCACAAAATCTGCAAATTTAGTTACATAGTCAACCTGTGGATAAATGACTCGAAAAGATCATTTTCATGTTGTAAAAATTGGAAAAACTACTAGATTACGAACGTTAGTTAAATATTCTCATATTTATCAGAATTTTAAGTCGCTGTCACGCTACAAAAGTCACAAAACTCCATGTTTTACGTGAACTTCCTTTTTGTGTGCAATAAGACAAAATAAAGTAAATAAAACAAAGTGCTGCAGGAGTTGAGTTAGATCCTTCTGTCACGTGCGTCCTGACGTAACTCGATATCACAGAGAGTTATTAAACCCCGGGGCAGCCGGTGGGATTACAGTTTCAGCAAAAACGCTACTAAAAAGGCCATTTAAGGTTCCCAGATGTTGACCTTTAAAGTGTTAGCCACATGTTGCGTTTAAACCTGTTTATACCTCCAATATTTAAACGAGTCTTCAAAAAAAAAGGTGTCATAGCGGTGTGACGCAATAATCCCCTTAATCCTCCGAGACAGCTGACTGGATTTAGGTGGTGATGACCATAATCTCATTTGGCACCTTGAGGGGCAGTCGGTAGACGATCCACGAGGCAGTGTGAACTAACGAAGAAGAAGAAGAAGAAGTCTGCAGCATGGGGAACACCAAGAGCAGCGCGTTGTCCAAGGAGCTCCTGGAGGAGCTCAAGTCCAACACCAAGTACTCCGAGTCCGAGCTGTGCACCTGGTACCAGTCCTTCCTGAAGGAGTGTCCCGGCGGGAAGATCAGCAAGCAGCAGTTCGAGGGCATCTACGCCAGCTTCTTCCCCGACGCCGACCCCACGAAGTACGCGCGCCACGTGTTCCGCAGCTTCGACACCAACGCCGACGGCACGTTGGACTTCAAGGAGTACATTGTGGCTCTGCACCTCACGTCCGGGGGCAAAACCCTGCAGAAGCTGGAGTGGGCCTTCGCCCTGTACGACGTGGACGGGAACGGAACCATCAGCAAAAGCGAAATCCTGGAGATCGTCCGGGTACCGAAGTCTCTTTACTCTCTTGTTCTTCTTCGTGGTGGCGGTAGAAATCCCTAAACTAGGACTTTCATTGGGCCTCCTTCCAAAAGCCTTTAACGCGAGCAAACGATGTAAACAAGACATCATTCACTTCTATTTGTTCAATTTCAAACCTCATTCTTACACCTACATTCCCACATAAACATCTATAGTGGAAACGACAAGGTTTGTGAGTGATTCATGACTCATTATCAATAAATCCTCATTGTGTAAACTGCCCCAACAAGGAAACCAGCACATCATATTTCAGAAGCTTGATTGAATCATTTTATTTTCCAGCATTAACTGAATCCAGAATATTTCTGATATTAATCTGTATAGATTTATGATATTAATCTGTATACATTTTAAAAAGCTGTAAAAAACTTACCCCCACGCAGTCTATATTCAACATGATTCCTGCGGACGACCAGAAGAACCTCCCCGAGGACGAAAACACGCCGGAGAAGAGGGCGGAGAAGGTCTGGGAGTTCTTCGGGAAGAAGGACAACGGTAAGTCTTAATCCATTAACTTCCCTTTTCAAAAGCTGCTTCAGGGCTCCTCTATACCTTCATGCAACGTGTGTTGATGCTCTTCTACTCTCCCAGATAAGATCTCAGAGGGGGAATTCATTCAGGGTGTGATGGAGAACAAGGACATCCTGCGGTTGATACAATACGATGAACCTCAGAAAATTAAAGACAAGCTCAAAGAGAAGAAGCAATAATGCAAAGAAAAAGCTGCTTTGTGGGATTTTAAGACTTGTTTGTTTGTTTAAATTATCGTGCTGCTGCTTTTCTTTCTTCTTTTTTTCATAATATTTCTTCATAAATATCTGTTGTGCATTTTTGTATTCGAGCAAATCAATAATTTCATTTAATACCAGGATTCAGGATGCGGGGGAATTTTGAAACGGACCGTTTTAACCATGTGGACCGGGATAGAAATAGAATAGAGAAAAATTATACAATTATATCATTTAGATTATACACTTTGCAAAACAGCATGAAATAGTCAGTAAAAGTAATTGACATTAAAGTGTGTTGTCTCACTTTTGGGAATTAAATCACAAATTACAGGTCACCAGTAACTTCCATCGAAAGGGACATTTGTTCATTTTTCCATTAAATTAAACATGAATTTAGAGCTGAAATGGACCTAAAACAGCGTTCGCCTCGTGAGCAGCTACCTTACCAACTGGCCTTAGTCAAAGATAATTTGATCTATGACATTTTAGTCATGTTTTTGCTTTACCCCAAAAGTGGACAACTGCTAAATAAGAGAGACAAAGTTTCACCACATAGACTTTCCCAACATTTCTCAGCTCAAACTGACAAAGAACGAACAAAACAAACATATGTCGTGTTTTCCTTTCACCTAATCGATAGTTTTTCACTTTTATCTTTTGTGACGAAACGTATTAATCGGCCTGAGAAAAGTAGACGCTGCCGTCTGACCTGCAGGATCATTACGATACGCAGCGGATTCCGCCCCTTTGTGTCGTCTGGCAGCGTTTGGACCCATTTGGACCGGACTCATCAGGTCGATAGCAGAGGGGGTCGGTAGGCGAGCTCCTTAGGAGAGGGATCAGGCTCAGGTTAACACGCTATCAGCCGATCCTATTAAGAGCTGAAGGTCGGCTGAGACGAACACACTGGAGGATGACTCCACTTCTTACTTTGGATTGGATTGTTTTGTGTGTGTGTGTGTGTGTGTGTGTTTAGATTGCTGTTACTCAAAAAGTCATTTCTGATGTGTCAGGGCTTGAATGTACTTTTAGTAGAACAATGTACTGAAGTATTGTAATATCAGCTAAAGTGTTTGCTGTATTTGGAATATCGTCAAAGGTTTATTCTCCAAGTGGGAAACTAACAGTGCTGTTTCTGTAGTAAGTAGATTTAAGCCTTTAAAACATCTAAATACAAAGAAAATGAACACTGAGAAGAGAATAAAGTCGTCCCTCAGATCAAACCTACTCGTGTACAGTTTTGATGCTTGAAATGGATTCAACAAAGTCTGGAAATAATATGGTGTGAAATATGTGAATGAAATAGTAGTTTCATGTAAATGTACAATAAATAAATGTGTAATACATGTGACCTGTGTAGCATTCTGATGCTTTGAGTCTTGCGTTGGACTCGTTGGAACATTTGATCGAGATTGTACGTAAATGTTTTGGGGTTGAAAGAAAAGGTTTTTTTTTACAGTTTAGTACAGTTAAATTTGAGTTGAAACAATCCAGTTACAGAAATACGATCCCAGAAGGTTCAGCGTCTTCATCACAAACGTTGCTGCTCGGGGTTAATCCTGGACAGAACACCCACACACACACGCACACGCACACACACACGCACACACACACACACACACACACACACACACACACACACGCACACACACACACACGCACACACACACACACACACACACACACACACACACACACACGCACACACACACTGCTTCCTGCACCTACGCAGTTACATAAAGACACACTGCGATGGTCTTTTCAGAGAGGAGATTTATTTTTGACACTGCATTCCACGGAGGTCAGAGGTCACCCACGAGCCAACATTCGTAAAAACACGGGAACATCGGAACTGAACGCACGTTATGAAAACGTTGATCACGGAGGGGGTTGAACTCGACCGCTACGTCACCCTGAAGCCGTTGGGACATTTAGTTGGAACGTAATAGAACATTTAGTGCACAACATTGACACACACACATAAACAGATTAATCTTTTACAACAGAGATGTGCTCTTTAAACGTGGAGTCCATTCATTTAACACAGTCCATGTAAAGCACTCTGCGCATTGTGACTGAAGGCAGGCAAGCATCTATATTTATTGATGTATATAATATATATATTTGTTTTTTAACAGCAATTATTTTCTTGTGCTCAGCAGCTGGATTGCGACTTTAAGCTTTAATCTGATTGGCTTCGTGCTTTTGAGAAATATAAAAAAGAGACACAGAAAGGTAATAATCCCAATAAATCCAGAGCGGCACGACCACGGTAAAAAAAAGAGACAGGACGCACACACATACGCACACACACACACACACACACACACACACACGTGAACGCACACTGGTCATGCAGGCTCCGATAAAACGTTTTTTTTTTATCTTCCCATTTGGGGCAAACTGGGACGAGTCATATTCTCTGTATACCCCCCCAAACAACAAGAATAAAACAAGCGACACCTCGTCTGTACACTGATGCAGTACGTCAAGGACATTCCAGGCGTTTAACGCTAGGCACTAAAAGGTGTTTCAGTGGAACTCGCACCAGCTTTTCTTCCTCCGGTCTGCTCCACCGTCGACCCCGGCCTCAATCTGATCCATCACACTCCAAAGAACTTTGACCAACTACACCACAGACAACCATCGTGGCTCCACCACGTTGTGCAGCCCTCCAGACACAGAGAGAGAGAGAGAGAGCTTCTCAAAACATGCATTTCCACCAAGAAAGTGATCCGGAAAAATATGAAAATATATCATATTCAGTCTAAGATCTTGATGTCCGTATCTAAAATAAAGGTAATATAAATAATGAGAGTTTTTTTGTTTGTTTTTTCTTTGTGTGAGAAGTGTAGATTGAAGCTAAACCAAACGATTCAAAATACATTTTCTAATAATGTCGACTTTACAACATGTAAACAGCTGAATATGTTGGATGGCGTTCGATAAGCTAATGTTGGTTACGTTGGGGTTAATTTAGAAGGAGCATGCTGGGACCGATCCACTGGCACGTTCCCTTTGAGCAGACCTCCGAGGGGGTCTGGACATGCACCGTCCCCCGGATCGGGGTCGTCGGCGGGCGGCTCTGTGCGTGTTGTAATACTGGAGACGGAACGGCTGGTCCCAAGTCAGGGCGCCCTCATATGCTCATGTCCACGGGTCGGACCTCGCCGGTGTTGTTCTCCTTCACCCACAGCTCCCGGTCTTTGGCCGGATCCACGTTCTGCAGCAGCTTGTCGACCGGCTCCACCATCTACACAAAAGGAAGCCAATTAGCTTTGAAGCTGCATTCTCTGCAGTGACCAGCAGGGGGCGACTCCTCTGCTCCCATAGACGTCTATGAGGAAATGACTCTACTTCTCTGTAGTGACCAGCAGGGGGCGACTCCTCTGCTCCCATAGACGTCTATGAGGAAATGACTCTACTTCTCTGTAGTGACCAGCAGGGGGCGACTCCTCTGCTCCCATAGACGTCTATGAGGAAATGACTCTACTTCTCTGTAGTGACCAGCAGGGGGCGACTCCTCTGCTCCCATAGACGTCTATGAGGAAATGACTCTACTTCTCTGTTGATTTATTCCCTCAGTAAACGTTGTAAACATGAGTTCATGGTCTCGGTCTTCCTCAGGGCAGCATGATGCTTCGTGCAATCACAGGTTATTTAAATAACTCACGCTCTGATTGAACATGTCCGTCTCGTGCCGCAGAGTCGTGTACTGACGCAAGTGCTGCTGAATCCACTCGATCCGCTCCACCTCCAGTTTCTCCAGCTCCTGAAGAGGGGGGGCAAATGCAACTGCTCACCCTCCTGTATGTTTAATAGCAATAACTTTTGAGTTTATGTGATTTCAGAAGCGTCCTGATGAAAAAGGAGTCGTCATAATCACGCCATGAAGAAGCGGAGGATCTCTCACCATGCTGGTGGTCACCATCTCTTCGAACCACTTGCACTGCGTCTGGTTGTACAGATCCACGCAGCGCATCAGGTCGTCTCCTGGTTGGACGCGGGGAGAGGTCAAAGGTCACAACTCACAAGCTTCTTTCTCCTCAGCTCTATATATAAATACATAGCTTGTTTAATCTGAGGTTCACATGCAGAGCAAAACCTTTAAGCACCAGCAGAGGGCGCTCTAATATTATAATTCAACCTGGATCGATCTGATATTTTCCAAAATTGAATAAAAAACAAACTTGTCTCAAAGCAGAATATTTCTGGCACAATTGAATCTCAAATTTAGTTTGACAGCTTAAAATCAAAGCTAAACGGCTGATCGGCTCACATACCACCTTAAATAATAAAACCTTTTCTTATCAAGTGAAGATGCCCAATCATCTAAATGAATTATTCTTTTAATTCACTCATAAAGTTGGTTTAACCCAAAGCTCCGTGACCTCTAACCTGCTTGTGTGGATTTCCGGCGGGCCTTCTTGATGTCCTCCTCCGTCTTGTTGCTGAGTTTGATCTCCAACTGCTGCGTCTTCACCTCCAGATCCTTCTGCCGGTCCGCCAGGGCTTTACGGGCCTGAACGCACACACGCAGACACACACACACACACACACACACACACACACACACACACACACACACTTTTAGCTAAATGCCAAGGAAGGGAACAGAACGGAGGCCGGTGTGGCGGGGTCACTGGTGAGGTCACGGTTGTTGTTGACCTCGGTCTCCAGGATCCATTAGTCAGAGAATAATGTACAATTTCAAATATGTAATATGTGCGCACTATTATTTCATACTGTATAAAGTGTGCAGGCGTGGCTTTTGTTCTGTGTGAGGATAAAAAGCCATACTCATTATAATAAAAGAATATGTAATAGAAGTAATGCTAAAATGTGGAAATGTTGCTTTTATGTCTTATTTCTGAAAGTGCAAAACGTCCTCCACTAAAACAAGATTCCCATCGTAACATGCAGAGGATGACAAGAAATAAAAATGTGTGGGAAGGTGTGTGTGTGTGTGTATGTGTGTGTGTGTGTGTGTGTGTGTGTGTGTGTGTGTGTGTGTGTGTGTGTGTGTGTGTGTGTGTGTGTGTGTGTGTGTGCTTTGGGAGTTCATTCATGAGGCTTTTCTTCCAGCCTCCACTGATTTGTCGCAGGAGTCCCTGCAGCTTCTTAAGGTGGAACGCTGAGATGTGGACAAACCGAACGGGAAGGAAACAGTTTTTTTTTTTTTACCTTCTCCACGCCGGCGTAGCGGCTGGCGAGCTGCTTCCTGAGGTCGGCGATGTGATGGTCGTACTTCTTCAGGTCCTTCTTGAAGTTGTCGCCCCTGAACGTCAGCAAAGGTTTTTCTACCTCGGAGTGGAGCTGTGAACACATGGCGAGTAAATAATCACGTCAATAGTAAATAATCACGGTTGTGTGATGGGAGGAAGGCAAAAACAACCCTCCTACTTCATGTACTGTATTCTACGTTCTGAGGCTTCAGGGCGGGGCTACCTGGTGATTGACACGTCTCTACCAGAGCCGTGTACTGTCTCTGTGTCACGCCTCCACAGCCAAATATGGTCACTTCCTGTTCATCATTAGCAACGCTTTACCCCGGGGTTTTAATCCCACCATCGTCAGGAAATACTTAAAGATAGCGGAGAAGAAAGCCGCCATGTACGTCCGAGCTGAAGATACATTCCTCCGTCACGTGTCACCTTGTTGGAGAACTTCATGTGGACTTCGGCCTCGTCGTGGAGACTCTTCTTCAGCTGAGTCCAGGCTTCACCGAGAGTCCTGAGAAGAGGCCGAGCACATGACGTTCACGTTTAGAGAAGAGGCGGGGGAGCGAGGACGCGGCGGACGTGCTGCTCATCGACAGGGCTTTTTAAATGCAGTCATGTGTTTATTTCGAGAGGTCCGGTTGTGACCTGTGACGGACGTTCACAGCACACAGCGGGGATTTTCACACACTGACGGATAAACGTGATTGAGCTGTCAATCACCAGCGTTCTGAGCGCTCTTTAGCGGTTTAGTCATGTGACGCTTGTTTCGTGGATGAATCACTTCCCTGGAAACGTTGCGGGAGACAACGTGGTGCGTTTGTGTGATTCTTTTGAGGAGAAACTCTGAAAGAACAAATTGTTTCGTGACACATAAGAGCTTCTGTGGTGGAGGAGACCCTTTCGGTTTCGTGTCTCCGTTGGGTTCATTCGACCGAGACCCCCCCAACCCCCCCTCGTTTCTCCAGCCGAGCATCTACTGGCTCGGAGCTCTGCTGAAGAAGGTGTGAAGAAAGGCGACGGCGGCGTGGGACCGCGCTCAGTATTCGCCGCGCACTCCACTCACTCACCCTTCCTCCTGAGCTGCCAGCGGGCTCACAGACAACTTGGAGAGGTTCTTGGCGTATTCCTCTTCAATCTTTATCCTGAGACACAAACACAGCGGGGGTGAGAAGAGGAAGCCCCGAGCTGCCCGGCTCAAGGGCAGAGGTGGTAGATGGGGGGGGGGGGGTTCATCAGAACATCATCGACACGCGACAACCGGCAACCATTAAGTTTAAATCTACGGGAGGAGAGCTAGCAACGTTAGCAACGTCAGCAGCGACGCTAACGTCCGGAGCTTCCCTACAGTAACATGATGATGCATTCAGGGACCGTTGAAACCGTATCGTGATGTATTCCCAACCTACATAGATAACAAAGAGGGACTTGTGACTAGTTTCTTAATATGTGTGTAACGATACAGCCGCTTATTTCCTAATCGTGTGACGGGACAAGCGCTTTGGGATTAGTCTGGATTCTCGAGGGGAGCTGCGATGCTCAACAACGGAGGGCTCTGTGTGCGTCAGCGTGGGTCGGGGATCCGGGGGCCTCCCGGGTTCCTTCAGAGAGACACAGGGCTTTTGTAGAAGGGGCGGAGATAATGCTTTAGAGGGACGTGAGAGCGGACGGAGCAGTTCAAAGTGAACTCCTACTGCTCCGTGCCCGTTACTGACGTCCCGCTGCAGCTTCAATGGGAGCCAGGAACAATCCATGAACTTCCTGTGGGCCGAGTGGAGATCCAACGCCTCTTTAATTAACGGGGTCATCCATCGATCGCGGCCTAGAGACAAAAGCTTCCATCCCCACGGATCCTTTCTAAAGGGATCATTTATGCGCAAAGAGTAACAACCTTCCTCTTTCCTCCTCTGACGGCTTTGGGATGTCGTTCGTGTATAAATCATGAATAATCTGATGTATAATAATCAGGACGGAAAGCGTCACCTCTCGTGGATGAACTCGGACATCTCCTTCTGCATCTGTTTGCCCTTCAGCTGCTTCTGCAGGAGGACCTCGAAGCCCGCCACCGAGGTGGTGCCCTGGGGGTCCTTCTTGTCGGTCTGAGGAGGAAGAGGACGATGAAGAGGAGGAGGAGAGCGTCACAGAATCAGTTAACAACCTACGCGTTTACAGAGATAGCGTTCAGAGGGGGGGGGGGGGGGTCTGAATGTGTGACTCACAGGTCAAGAAGGACAGTGCTAGTCGGTGTGTGTGTGGGTGTGTGTGTGTGCGTGTTTGTGTGTGTGTGTGTGTGTGTGTGTGCGCGGCCCCCAGCGAGCCGGCCGATGTGGGTCAGAGGTGCCAGATGTGGTTTCGCACAGCGTCTCGTCACAGAGCATCAGGACGCGGCGGCAGACGCCATCGAGGGGGGCGGGGCTTCACTCTGGGATGCAGGCCG